>NC_134364.1:33574851-33724851 GCF_048569485.1 Anomaloglossus baeobatrachus
CCTATAAGACAGACAACTCATAACCCAGTTTTTTATCACTGTATTCTCATGAAATGAGCTAAAATATAGTTAGGACCACTCTAGTACAGGTTACACATAAAATGCAAAAGTCCATGTAACTTAGGAAAAATTTCTCTGTATATTCACCACGTGGAGTGACAGGCAGACCACATATATAGATTATGCAAATATACGTGCTGATGACTATAGGTGAGACGTCATGCTGATGTAGACAATATGTGCACATAACCCACCAGGAGTTGAGGTGTGTAGTGGTATATCATTATAGAGGCATATGAACTGTTCAGCAAGACTGCTCATCTACAGGACAACAGCAGCAATCATTAATCAGAACATGCAACATCCAAGTTAGTGTGGCGCCCCTGAGGCTTCCGTCGCCACAGGTCATTGTACCCCATCTGCGGTGTGATGCCCATTCTGGGAGAGGAAGAGAGTGAACTCCGGTCCCCTGGTAAATTCACACTACACCCATTGCTAGGGACACACAGGACCAGGGAAAGTGGCAGGCAACCCTCCCATGCTGCATGCTGAGAGGGGCTGTAAGACCCATCCCTGCTCCCATAGGGTGGTAGCTTAGCAACTGGGGAGGTGGGAGGAGACCAGAGAGCAGATAGAGAAAGGAAGGTCAAGTTAGTTTCAGTTTACCTCAGGGAGTGAGAGAAGCAGCATGTAGTTGGAGGAGAAGAACGGGAGAAAGGAGGGAGGAGGAGGCCTGCTGAGGCAGGCAAGGAGGAGAAAGAAGAGAAGGAAAGAAAGGGTCGCAGGGCCGCGGGTAGTCCTGTAGGTACCACGAGCTGTCCTTGTTGGGTACCGAAGCCGAGGGCCCAGAGGCGCTACGAGTAGCTGCAGGCTGCGGTGGCCTGGTCCACAGTGACATCGGTGGAGTGATTAGCTGCGACAGGGGACGGTCCCTAGAGACTGGAGGAGTGAAAAGACAATCTCCAGACAGTAAAAACCGAGGCCCAGGGAATTGCAAGCTCCCAGGGCCAGAACCCAGAGCAGACCTTCAGAAAAGGGGTGATGAGCCGACAGGTGACCCCCCAGCCTGGAGGCTGTGATGGAGGCCAAGCCAAGTCCATCTAACTAAGGCAAGGCTAGTGAAGACAGCAGAGAAAGAGACACTAAGAGAGAGAGGGTACCGGATTTCACACTCTGAATCACCCAGAAGACGGAGGTCCCTGACAGCGGTCCCAGCAGTCCAAGGGTTCTGCCTGCCCTGACAAGAACTGTGAGTAAAAGAACTTGAACTGCACCTCTGAAGTTGCCTCAGTTATTTCATCTGCATAGACACTTACAAGCACCAACCGTGCCCCGGGCATTGCTCCACCTGTGGGGAGCAGTACTACCATTGCTGCTATAACATCATCCCGGAGGCCTCACACAGCAGCGGCGGCTTGTTAGCCGCATACCACAGGTGGCGTCACGAACACAACCATTAACAAACAAGCCACATATTTTACTGACACCCACCAGGGCCACGGAGCCGGGCCCAGCCACCACTGACTACCTCCGGACTAGTCCGGCCCGGCACCGGGTGTCCCATAGCCCTGGGTCAACTTTTGGCGTCACGAACAGGATTTCGTGCCCGGTCTAACCGGGTACTGTGCGCCTGAAGAACCGTGTGACAGACTGTGTACTTTACTGAGAAACCGCCGCCATTAGCGCTGCTGAGAGCGGGAAGAAGGGGGGCGTGCAAGAAGAAAGGGCGCGAAGAGAAGCCCCGCCCCCTTGTCCAAGAAAAGCGCGCGAAGCGGTGCCCGCCATAGAAGGCGGAGGAAGAAAAGATGGCGCGTGAAGAAGCTAAAAGGATGGACGCCGAGCAACGAGCGGCCAGAGGAGGAGTGGCCGAGCCGGGTCACGCACCTCAGAACCGGGTTGTGTCCTGCGTCCTGGAGAGCGGAGAAGATCCAGCCGCCGCTGCAGAGCCGGGTAAAGAGAGTGACACCCCCAGCCGGCGGAGCCCGGATTGCCAGGTGGGGTTCCTGCCCGGTCCTCCTGCAGGCGCGCGTGCCACGACCGCAGCTCCGATACCAGCACCCTGCAGCAAGACAGCGACCACCAGAACACCGGAGATGCAACTGAGGGGTGAGTCATTTAATGCCCCTGCCGGCGCGAGAGCCCCAACCCCCGCTGCCATGCCCGCGGTCCCTGGAGAGACGCCCGACACGGCGACGCCGATCCGGGCCGCAGCTACGCCAGGTGCGGCCCGCCAAGATCTCACCGCAGCAGCGACTCCAACCCAGGCCGCCGCCATGCCAGGCGCGGCCCGCCAAGACAAGGAGGCAGCCCCAGAAGAGCCAGAGTGGCGCCGTATGGCTGGTAACCCCCTGCAAGCCAGCAGCCCTATGCAAGCCAGCAGCACTACCTCAGAGCAGGCCCAGGCCGCAGCATCTTGCAGCAGGCCTGCTACAGCCACGCAGGAGACGCAGACTGTGCTGACCGCTGTCTACCTGCTGCCAGGTGGGGAGCCGGAGAAGAATCCCTACATGTAAAGAAGTAAAGAAGTAAGGAGTTGCTGAACTGTACATAGCCCCTCATTCTTTTTGAAGAAGTCCCTCGTGTTTTGCCCCTTATTCTTTTCGAAGATGACACCCTTTCCTACTGTACTGCCCCTGATTCTTTTTGAAGACGTCACCCCCCCATGTTATGTGTTGCCGGAACACTGAACTGGAATGTGGGCCCCGGTGGAAGTGTATGTGGCATGTCATACCAGGCCACTGGACTTAGTGGCTGGTATGTTGTTTATGTGTCCTATGTAACCAGGCCATTGGACTTAATGGCTGGTTGATTATGTCATTTTGTTTGATTGAAAGAAACGAACTGCCGGGCTACTGGACTTGTTGTAGCCAAAAATGTAATTAGTTGCACCTGTTGTGCCCCCTACCAGAATTATGGGGGATTTGCCAAACCGTGCAATGGACTGGAAGTGCACACTTAGAGTTTTCTTTATAAGAAGTTCGCAACGTTCACTGATATGTGCCTCCCATAAAGGGAAGAAATGTTTTATTGTTTTATGTTTTGCATAACAAAAATTTTGCAGTTTCTCCACATGTTTTTGTTGTTTTTCAGCCCGAGGACGTGCTGGGATTTGCTGTGGGGGAGTGTGGCGCCCCTGAGGCTTCCGTCGCCACAGGTCATTGTACCCCATCTGCGGTGTGATGCCCATTCTGGGAGAGGAAGAGAGTGAACTCCGGTCCCCTGGTAAATTCACACTACACCCATTGCTAGGGACACACAGGACCAGGGAAAGTGGCAGGCAACCCTCCCATGCTGCATGCTGAGAGGGGCTGTAAGACCCATCCCTGCTCCCATAGGGTGGTAGCTTAGCAACTGGGGAGGTGGGAGGAGCCACCAGAGAGCAGATAGAGAAAGGAAGGTCAAGTTAGTTTCAGTTTACCTCAGGGAGTGAGAGAAGCAGCATGTAGTTGGAGGAGAAGAACGAGAGAAAGGAGGGAGGAGGAGGCCTGCTGAGGCAGGCAAGGAGGAGAAAGAAGAGAAGGAAAGAAAGGGTCGCAGGGCCGCGGGTAGTCCTGTAGGTACCACGAGCTGTCCTTGTTGGGTACCGAAGCCGAGGGCCCAGAGGCGCTACGAGTAGCTGCAGGCTGCGGTGGCCTGGTCCACAGTGACATCGGTGGAGTGATTAGCTGCGACAGGGGACGGTCCCTAGAGACTGGAGGAGTGAAAAGACAATCTCCAGACAGTAAAAACCGAGGCCCAGGGAATTGCAAGCTCCCAGGGCCAGAACCCAGAGCAGACCTTCAGAAAAGGGGTGATGAGCCGACAGGTGACCCCCCAGCCTGGAGGCTGTAATGGAGGCCAAGCCAAGTCCATCTAACTAAGGCAAGGCTAGTGAAGACAGCAGAGAAAGAGACACTAAGAGAGAGAGGGTACCGGATTTCACACTCTGAATCACCCAGAAGACGGAGGTCCCTGACAGCGGTCCCAGCAGTCCAAGGGTTCTGCCTGCCCTGACAAGAACTGTGAGTAAAAGAACTTGAACTGCACCTCTGAAGTTGCCTCAGTTATTTCATCTGCATAGACACTTACAAGCACCAACCGTGCCCCGGGCATTGCTCCACCTGTGGGGAGCAGTACTACCATTGCTGCTATAACATCATCCCGGAGGCCTCACACAGCAGCGGCGGCTTGTTAGCCGCATACCACAGGTGGCGTCACGAACACAACCATTAACAAACAAGCCACATATTTTACTGACACCCACCAGGGCCACGGAGCCGGGCCCAGCCACCACTGACTACCTCCGGACTAGTCCGGCCCGGCACCGGGTGTCCCATAGCCCTGGGGTGGGCGAGTCATTAGCATCCGACAAGGATGAAGATATACAGACTATTGCCAGTAATGGTAGGTATTCAAATATATATCACACCTATATATATACAAACAATCTTATCAGCCATCAGTAGGCAAGTATGCCTGTCACAAAACGGAATTTCCATAGAGTGCACCCATGATATGAGAGTGCATGATGATATACCATGGAATATACAGAAAGAAGTTAGTTACATATTAAATACTGGGGACCACATGGAGGCTTCCCAACGCGCGTTTCGCCGTCTTTATCGAGGGAAGCGTCTCAGAGACAGAGGGACAGAGAGAGACAGGGACAGAGACAGACAGACAGGGAAAGAGACAGACAGGGAAAGAGACAGACAGACAGGGAAAGAGACAGACAGACAGACAGGGAAAGAGACAGACAGACAGACAGGGAAAGAGACAGACAGGGAAAGAGACAGACAGACAGGGAAAGAGACAGACAGACAGGGAAAGAGACAGACAGACAGGGAAAGAGACAGACAGGGAAAGAGACAGACAGGGAAAGAGACAGACAGGGAAAGAGACAGACAGGGAAAGAGACAGACAGGGAAAGAGACAGACAGGGAAAGAGACAGACAGGGAAAGAGACAGACAGGGAAAGAGACAGACAGGGAAAGAGACAGACAGGGAAAGAGACAGACAGGGAAAGAGACAGACAGGGAAAGAGACAGACAGGGAAAGAGACAGACAGGGAAAGAGACAGACAGATAGGGAAAGAGACAGACAGGGAAAGAGACAGACAGGGAAAGAGACAGACAGGGAAAGAGACAGACAGATAGGGAAAGAGACAGACAGACAGGGAAAGAGACAGACAGACAGGGAAAGAGACAGACAGACAGGGAAAGAGACAGACAGACAGGGAAAGAGACAGACAGACAGGGAAACAGACAGACAGACAGGGAAAGAGACAGACAGACAGGGAAAGAGACAGACAGACAGACAGGGAAAGAGACAGACAGGGAAAGAGACAGACAGGGAAAGAGACAGACAGGGAAAGAGACAGACAGGGAAAGAGACAGACAGGGAAAGAGACAGACAGGGAAAGAGACAGACAGGGAAAGAGACAGACAGGGAAAGAGACAGACAGGGAAAGAGACAGACAGGGAAAGAGACAGACAGGGAAAGAGACAGACAGGGAAAGAGACAGACAGGGAAAGAGACAGACAGGGAAAGAGACAGACAGGGAAAGAGACAGACAGATAGGGAAAGAGACAGACAGGGAAAGAGACAGACAGGGAAACAGACAGACAGGGAAACAGACAGACAGGGAAAGAGACAGACAGACAGGGAAAGAGACAGACAGACAGGGAAAGAGACAGACAGACAGGGAAGGAGACAGACAGACAGGGAAGGAGACAGACAGACAGGGAAGGAGACAGACAGACAGGGAAGGAGACAGACAGACAGGGAAGGAGACAGACAGACAGGGAAGGAGACAGACAGACAGGTAAGGAGACAGACAGGGAAGGAGACAGACAGACAGGGAAGGAGACAGACAGACAGGGAAAGAGACAGACAGACAGGGAAGGAGACAGACAGACAGGGAAAGAGACAGACAGGGAAAGAGACAGACAGACAGGGAAAGAGACAGACAGGGAAAGAGACAGACAGACAGGGAAAGAGACAGACAGACAGGGAAAGAGACAGACAGACAGGGAAAGAGACAGACAGACAGGGAAAGAGACAGACAGACAGGGAAAGAGACAGACAGACAGGGAAAGAGACAGACAGACAGGGAAAGAGACAGACAGACGGGGAAAGAGACAGACAGACGGGGAAAGAGACAGACAGGGAAAGAGACAGACAGGGAAAGAGACAGACAGGGAAAGAGACAGACAGGGAAAGAGACAGAAACAGAGAGACAGAGAAACAGTTACTGTTCCGGGCAACGCCGGGTATTACAGCTAGTCTTCTTATAAAACTGTCATGTTATCAAAACTACACTAAGCAGCCCAGTAAGTGACATCACTGGAATCAGGGTCTCTTTTTCTATATTATGCTGTTTTCAGATTAGGTCGCAAAAACTTGCTGGCAGATATCCTTTAAAAAAAAAATTTTCTTTTTCTAATGATGTAGAAGAAAGCCATTGTGACATTTAGGAAGCGGGATTTTCACATTGATAAATACACCTAATAATAATCTGAAGAAATTCGGTTTTAGGCTAAAATCAAATGTTGCAGCTGCAGAGTTTTTGCTGTGATTGTAGTAGAACCATGATGTTTTTGCCTCTATTTTATAAAATTGCAGCATAAGGATGTGTTATTTATTTTATTGCCGTAAATGTGTCAAAAAATGCATCGTGACTGCAGCGTGTGAACTTAGTCTTAGGCCTTTTTCACATTATGCCACTTATTCCATGGAGTGTTACATGTGATTATGCACATACATAATAAAAACATGTACAATCATGAGCAATACAAGGCACAGACAGGTACAGGAGGTGAGAGGACCCTGACACTGACGGGTCACAGTCTACAATGTATTTCAAGCGTCCATAATATGTGTAATGATCCAGATTTGATCAGTTTGTGCATTTGTAAATGTATGATAGGCGCGGGTCCCAGAAGGAAGCCATCTCCAGCACAGAGTAGATGCTGCTGTCTGGGATTGAGCCGCGTTCTCGTCTTTGGGCTTAGAGGGATAATCCGGCGCTCAACCTGAGGTCATGCTTATAAATAGGACCTCTGCACAGCTCCTGCCGATCACGGTGTAATAGAGATGGACAGCCGTGACGGGAAGAATTGGATGCAGAGGTGAGTGCAGCCGGACTACCTCTTTTATAAAGGGTAGCATCAAAAATTGCCCCATGTGGGCAGGATCTGACAATTTATGTTACCTCTGACATAACTGCCCCAATCTAACACACGGCACGGGGACACCCTGGAGGCACACTCGGTGGTATACCTGTCAGCCACCTCGTGCTATATGAGTGACCGCTGCAGCCAATCAGTGACCGCAGTGGTCATACTTCTGTCTGGGGGCTAAGTAAGGCTACTTTCACACATCAGTTTTTTGGCATCAGGCACAATCCGGGGTGTGCCTGATGCAACGGATCCGACGCAGAATATGCAAAAACGGATGTGCCTGATCCTTTTTTTTTTTTTGACGGATCTGGTATACCGGATTCGTAATAAAAAAAAAAAACGGATCTGGCGAATTCGTTTTTGCATTCTTTTTTTGCTGGATCCGTTTTTTACAAAACATTGGAGCATGCTCAGTTTAAAAAAACGGATCCGGCGTCCGCATCCCTTTTTTGCCGCATTACACCGGCGTCCATAGGCTTCCATTGTAAATCATGCCGTATCGCGCCGGATTCGGCATCCATAGGCTTCCATTGTAAATCATGCCGTATCGCGCCGGATTCGGCATCCATAGGCTTCCATTGCAAATCATGCCGTATCGCGCCGGATTCGGCATCCATAGGCTTCCATTGTAAATCATGCCGTATCGCGCCGGATTCGGCATCCATAGGCTTCCATTGTAAATCATGCCGTATCGCGCCGGATTCGGCATCCACAGGCTTCCATTGTAAATCACGCTGTATCCGGTTTTTTGCCGCATTACACCGTATCTGGCATCCATAGGCTTCCATTGTAAATCACGCCGGATCCGGCGCGATGCGTTTTTTGTCAGAGACAAAAAACGTTACAAGAGACGTTCCATCCGGCCGCCGCATTAGCCAATTACAGCGGATACGGCAAAAGCCGGATGCAACGCAAGGCCATCAGGCACAATCCGGCGCTAATACAAATTAATGGGGATAAAACGGATCCGGCGCTGGATCAGTTTTATCCGTTTTTTCCCGGATTGTGCCTGATGGAAAAAAAACTGATGTGTGAAAGTAGCCCAAGTTAGTAATTGGAACAGCATCTCAATCCACCTAGGCAAGAAGCAAAATAGCATAAAATACATCCCAAAAGCCGCACTGAAAAGGAGGACAGATTATATATATATATATATATATATATATATATATATATATATATATATATATATATATATATATATATATATATATATATATATACACACACACACTGTATATATATATATGTGCTAGACTTAGAGTAGGATTTACCACCCCGGTCGCCACCTGTAAGGAAATACACGGCGCAGACACCACCGAGCCCGTCCATATTACTACACCCACAGGAGGGGAGTCCTGCCAGAGGCTGGCGGGTTATACCGGCTATAGGAATGCTAATGGCTGACTGACACTCATCCGTACCGATATGTGACGCGGCAGCCTCCTGTGCAGTCTGGCACACAGGGCTCCAGCCTCGCTGCAGCCAGCTCCTACCTTCCTCACACGTGATTGGCTCAGGGGCTGGGATCTTTTATATTATTGGCTCTTTTCGGTGTCAAACCTCTTCACTGCAGCCAATGGGGGGACAGAGATTTCCCTCCAGATGTTGACAGTCAGGGTGTAGTGTACACAGGGTGCAGAAGGACCTGCGATGATGTCAGGATCATGTGACCTTCCCATGGGAGAGGGGGAGCCAGGCTCCACACCAGAGTACTCCGCGCTCTTCCCGAAAAATGCTCCAGTTTCCCATTGACTTCCATTATACTCATTACTCAAATCGAGCCCGTCCGAGTGCTCACTTATCACTAGTGCTCATACAATACTCACAGCTGGCAGCTGCGCCTCCCTCCTCCCCCACAGAGGCTTATTTCCTCTGGGAACAAATGAATCGCAGCCTGGGTGCTTGATGGCAGCCAAGTATGGTTTTCTCTGAAGCACTGCGGCATTTCAAAGACAATATAGTTGTATTAGGCATGATCCGGGCTTGGGCACTTGCGGTCTCTCTCTTCTGTTCTGCCTACGGAGGACGCTTGCGATGCTGCAGCAAATAATTGTCATGCTGCAGCTCGGGAAGCCGCACCGCAGGTCAGGTTACTCTGCGGGCTGTACACGCACAGTGGGTAGAAGATTTCTAGAAACCCCATCCACTGTGCTTGTGCTGTACATCGCAGTGTTTTGGACGCAGCTGAAGCATGCTGTATCCAAAATGCTGTGAACCCTGATCGTGGGCACGCAGCCTAAAACTCATTTCTGTATTTTTTTTGTGTGGAAACAGAAAAAAAGGATAATGTGTTACAACCTAGAGGTAAAGCTTCTTCTACTCCAAGATATTAACAGAGAAATGAGCAGCGTAAGGACTCCGCAGGGCCGAGCGTGGCAGCGCAACGCAGAAGGAGCAGGGCCGAGCGTGGCAGCGCAACGCAGAAGGAGCAGGGCCGAGCGTGGCAGCGCAACGCCAAAGGAGCAGGGCCGAGCGTGGCAGCGCAACGCCAAAGGAGCAGGGCCGAGCGTGGCAGCGCAACGCCAAAGGAGCAGGGCCGAGCGTGGCAGCGCAACGCAGAAGGAGTAGGGCCAAGTGTGGCAGCGCAACACCGAAGGAGCAGGGCCGAGCGTGGCAGCGCAACGCAGAAGGAGCAGGGCCGAGCGTGGCAGCGCAACGCAGAAGGAGCAGGGCCGAGCGTGGCAGCGCAACACTGAAGGGGCAGGGCCGATCGTGGCAGCGCAACGCTGAAGGGGCAGGGCCAAGCGTGGCAGCGCAACGCAGAAGGAGCAGGGCCGAGCGTGGCAGCGCAACGCAGAAGGAGCAGGGCCGAGCGTGGCAGCGCAACGCTGAAGGGGCAGGGCCGAGCGTGGCAGGGCAACGCTGAAGAAGAGCTGGGTTAGGATGGCTAGACAATGATTCTTTTTACAATAAAACAATTGCACCAAATTTCCCATTACAATTCACCAGTGGTGGACACAGGGAGAGGCTCCTGCGCCAAAACAGAAGCAAGGGCCCAGCGCATTCATCAAAATGCACAATGCCACCTACTTTGGATACAAAAATGACCCCAATCTCCTGTGGAGCTGCACCAATGATATGTCCACCCCTGCAATACACTACATAAACCAGCGCTCACTACACAGTGATAGCCCCACTCCTGCTGTCCCGGGCTGCGGAATGTTCCCCCCCGGGCTGCGGCATGTTCCCCCCCTGGGCTGCGGTATGTTCCCCCCCGGGCTGCGGTATGTTCCCCCCCCCGGGCTGCGGTATGTTTCCCCCCCCCCCGGGCTGCAGTATGTTCTCCCCCCGGGCTGCCGGGCTGCGGTATGTTCCCCCCCCCGGGCTGCGGAATGTTCCCCCCCCGGGCTGCGGTATGTTCTCCCCCCGGGCTGCGGTATGTTCCCCCCCCCCGGGCTGCGGAATGTTCCCCCCCCGGGCTGCGGTATGTTCCCCCCCCCGGGCTGCGGTATGTTTCCCCCCCCCCCCGGGCTGTGGTATGTTCCCCCCCCCGGGCTGCGGTATGTTCCCCCCCCCGGGCTGTGGTATGTTCCACCCCCGGGCTGCGGTATGTTCCACCCCCGGGCTGCGGTATGTTCCACCCCCGGGCTGCGGTATGTTCCACCCCCGGGCTGCGGTATGTTCCTTCCCCCCGGGCTGTGGTATGTTCCCCCCCCCCCGGGCTGCGGTATGTTCCCCCCCCCGGGCTGCGGCATGTGCGCCTTCTCAGTATTTATTTATTAAGGAAGTTTCCTCCTTCTCTTAACAACACAAAGTAACTACATCAGTCTAAAGAAGGCTGCTCTGCAGTGTGTCCAGGGGCAGAAACACCACAACTATCACTGCACAGCAGCCTCACATCTGTGGACAACGGAAGAAGCGCAGGATCACATGTAGTGAGAACACACACAGCTCTGCCGCATGGATACAGATTACACACACAGCACTGCTACAGGCAGGTAACCAGACACACACACACACACACACACACACAGCTCTGCTACATGCAGGTAACCAGACACACACACACAGCTCTGCTACATGCAGGTAACCACACACACACACACACACACACACACAGCTCTGCTACATGCAGGTAACCAGACACACACACACACACAGCTCTGCTACATGCAGGTAACCAGACACACACACACACAGCTCTGCTACATGCAGGTAACCAGACACACACACACACAGCTCTGCTACATGCAGGTAACCACACACACACACACACACACACACACACACACACAGCTCTGCTACATGCAGGTAACCAGACACACACACACACAGCTCTGCTACATGCAGATAACCAGACACACACACAGCTCTGCTACATGCAGGTAACCACACACACACACACAGCTCTGCTACATGCAGATAACCAGACACACACACAGCTCTGCTACATGCAGGTAACCAGACACACACACAGCTCTGCTACATGCAGGTAACCAGACACACACACAGCTCTGCTACAGGCAGGTAACCAGACACACAGCTCTGCTACAGGCAGGTAACCAGACACACAGCTCTGCTACATGCAGGTAACCAGACACACACAGCTCTGCTACATGCAGGTAACCAGACACACACAGCTCTGCTACATGCAGGTAACCAGACACACAGCTCTGCTACATGCAGGTAACCAGACACACAGCTCTGCTACATGCAGGTAACCAGACACACACAGCTCTGCTACATGCAGGTAACCAGACACACACACAGCTCTCCTACATGCAGGTAACCAGACACACACACAGCTCTGCTACATGCAGGTAACCAGACACACACACAGCTCTGCTACATGCAGGTAACCAGACACACACACAGCTCTGCTACATGCAGGTAACCAGACACACACACAGCTCTGCTACATGCAGGTAACCAGACACACACACAGCTCTGCTACATGCAGGTAACCAGACACACACACAGCTCTGCTACATGCAGGTAACCAGACACACACACACAGCTCTGCTACATGCAGGTAACCAGACACACACACAGCTCTGCTACATGCAGGTAACCAGACACACAGCTCTGCTACATGCAGGTAACCAGACACACAGCTCTGCTACATGCAGGTAACCAGACACACACACACACAGCTCTGCTACATGCAGGTAACCAGACAGACACACACACAGCTCTGCTACATGCAGGTAACCAGACACACACACAGCTCTGCTACATGCAGGTAACCAGACACACACACAGCTCTGCTACATGCAGGTAACCAGACACACAGCTCTGCTACATGCAGGTAACCAGACACACAGCTCTGCTACATGCAGGTAACCAGACACACAGCTCTGCTACATGCAGGTAACCAGACACACAGCTCTGCTACATGCAGGTAACCAGACACACAGCTCTGCTACATGCAGGTAACCAGACACACACACACACACACAGCTCTGCTACATGCAGGTAACCAGACACACACACAGCTCTGCTACATGCAGGTAACCAGACACACACACAGCTCTGCTACATGCAGGTAACCAGACACACACACAGCTCTGCTACATGCAGGTAACCAGACACACACACACACACAGCTCTGCTACATGCAGGTAACCAGACACACACACAGCTCTGCTACATGCAGGTAACCAGACACACACACACACACACAGCTCTGCTACATGCAGGTAACCAGACAGACACACACACAGCTCTGCTACAGGCAGGTAACCAGACACACACACACAGCTCTGCTACATGCAGGTAACCAGACACACACACACACACAGCTCTGCTACAGGCAGGTAACCAGACACACACACACACAGCTCTGCTACATGCAGGTAACCAGACACACACACACACACAGCTCTGCTACATGCAGGTAACCAGACAGACACACACACAGCTCTGCTACAGGCAGGTAACCAGACACACACACACAGCTCTGCTACAGGCAGGTAACCAGACACACACACACAGCTCTGCTACATGCAGGTAACCAGACACACACACAGCTCTGCTACAGGCAGGTAACCAGACACACACACACAGCTCTGCTACATGCAGGTAACCAGACACACACACACACACAGCTCTGCTACAGGCAGTAACCAGACACACACACAGCTCTGCTACTGGCAGGTAACCAGACACACACACAGCTCTGCTAGTGGCAGGTACACACACACAGCTCTGCTACTGTCAGGTACACACACACAGCTCTGCTACTGGCAGGTACACACACACAGCTCTGCTACTGGCAGGTACACACACACAGCTCTGCTACTGGCAGGTACACACACACAGCTCTGCTACTGGCAGGTACACACACACAGCTCTGCTACTGGCAGGTACACACACACAGCTCTGCTACTGGCAGGTACACACACACAGCTCTGCTACTGGCAGGTACACACACACAGCTCTGCTACTGGCAGGTACACACACACAGCTCTGCTACTGGCAGGTACACACACACAGCTCTGCTACTGGCAGGTACACACACACAGCTCTGCTACTGGCAGGTACACACACACAGCTCTGCTACTGGCAGGTACACACACAGCTCTGCTACTGGCAGGTACACACACACAGCTCTGCTACTGGCAGGTACACACACACAGCTCTGCTACTGGCAGGTACACACACACAGCTCTGCTACTGGCAGGTAACCAGACACACACACAGCTCTGCTACTGGCAGGTAACCAGACACACACACAGCTCTGCTACTGGCAGGTAACCACACACACACACAGCTCTGCTACTGGCAGGTACACACACACAGCTCTGCTACTGGCAGGTACACACACACAGCTCTGCTACTGTCAGGTACACACACACAGCTCTGCTACTGGCAGGTACACACACACAGCTCTGCTACTGGCAGGTACACACACACAGCTCTGCTACTGGCAGGTACACACACACAGCTCTGCTACTGGCAGGTACACACACACAGCTCTGCTACTGGCAGGTACACACACACAGCTCTGCTACTGGCAGGTACACACACACAGCTCTGCTACTGGCAGGTACACACACACAGCTCTGCTACTGGCAGGTACACACACACAGCTCTGCTACTGGCAGGTACACACACACAGCCGCTTTTCCTCAGCAGCTCACACACCTGCTCCCCGCTCATCTGCAGAAACAGTTCTGGGTCTGACTCCTCCCACCCACGTGACGCTCTATGTGGTGATGACGTCACCACAGGTCCTGCAGTATGCAGCTGTGAGCAGGAGATGAGCTGCAGTCAGGGGTCCTGTACCGGTGCCACCAGTCAGTACCAGTGCGACTAGTCAGTACCAGTGCCCTGTGTGGCCAGTGAGTATGACTTCAGCCCTCCGCCATTCTCCGCCGTGTCTCTGCAGCCGCTGAGGTTCCTCTTCAGGGCATGCTGGGAGATGTAGTCCTGCTCTCCCTGGTCATGTGATGTCGCACAGGTGGTCTCCTGTGTGTGGCCCCCGGGGGAGCAGAGGGCCGGGTTCACACCCAGCGTTTTGTTGTGTTTAGCCTTGTCTAGAGTCTGAGGGTCTTGTTTTCTCTGGGGTCTGATGTTTCTGTAAAGTGACGCACAACCTGTAGACGTCTTGTGCTGTCTTCTCTGTGCACAGTTCACTATAAACATAGATTTCTTTTTTGTGTTTTGTTAAGGCTCCTAAAAGCGCTATATACAATTAAACACCCAAATGCTATAATAATATTGGTGTACAGCATATCAACTAAGATTTAGGTTATGAGGAGTTTTGCCATTTTGGAAAACCACTGTCCCCCCTTCCCCTTCCCCAGCTGCAGTAAAAAAAAAAAAAGCCTGTTCCTTATTCGCCCTCCCCAGGTCCAGCACTGCTCCTGATATCTGTTATCGTCTGCAGTGCTCACATCATGTCATCAGCGCTGCAGCCAATCATGATCTCAGCAGCTCGGAGCAACTCCTGCTATTTCTCAAGCAGAGCCACTGAGTTCAGTGACTGTCTGCAGCGTTGGAGACAATAACAGACAGTGAGTGCAGCGGCTGAGACTCAGCATTGGACCAGGGGAGGGGGAGTACAATAGAACAGAGTGAAGTACGTTGTGCACAGTTTTTACACGTCTCTTCTTGCCTGTGACCCCAGGAGGCAATGTTATTACGATTCTCAGTACTGATTTGTCCTTTTCTCCTCTGCCCGCAGTATTAAAGCGGATGATGGACAGACAGGAAAGAGGCGAAGAGCAGCTGAAGGACGATCGCTGTGAATAGAGGTGAGGCCGAGCGCTGCAGCATCAGAAAAGAGGATTGCTTTCCACATTTGTGCAGGACCTTGATGTTTAGATTGGATCATCCTTGCACAGTTGTTACAAAGCTGAACAAATTGGATGCAAAACAGTATCATATGGAGGGAATTATCAAAGGTAGAATACCTGCACGTTATGGCGCGTGCTGAAGCCGGCCCCTGGCACCATTCTGAGGCTACAGAGGCAAAGCCGCCCCCACCTGCAGCAGGGAAGTGATCAGTTTTGACCAGTGGTTTAGCCATCAATAAAAACCACTTTGGTCTTCCAGTAACCTGCCGAGAGACTGAGCTTCCTTGACAATTAGGCCTAAGCCACACGGCGAGAAAATCGGTGCAAGTGGAGTGCGATAAAACATCACATTCCACTCGGACCAATATTCGCCTGTGTGTCAGCGCACATGAGCGATTATTTTCTCAGCCCTAATCGGACCGAGAAAACAATCACAGCATGCTGCAACTGTAATGCGAGACTCTTTCTCTTGCACCCATTCAAGTGAATGGGGCGAGAGAAAAATCGCACTGCACCCGCGGTACACCGGTGTACCGCGAGAATGGCAATAGCCGGCTACAGAGGAGAGAGGGAGAGAAATCCCATCTTCCCATCCTCAGCGCCGGCCCGCCCCCCGCAGGTGAGGTCCGCTCACACAGTCAGACCGCAGACACAGGGACACTAGCATGACACTCGACTCCTGCTGTCCTGCCAGCACGAGCCGAGGGTCATGCAAGCATCGCACTAGTGCCCCCGTGTGGCCCCGGCCTTAGCCTCACAGTGACCGGTAGATGAAGCCGAGCTGCATTGATACTGCAAGTACAGCTGCTGCGGGGTCACAGCGGTGATACTGCGAGCTGAGCTGGCATAGGGTCACAGCGGAGATACTGTAAGCTGAGCTGCCATAGGGTCACAGCGGTGATACTGCGAGCTGAGCTGCCATAGGGTCACAGCGGTGATACTGCGAGCTGAGCTGCCATAGGGTCACAGCGGTGATACTGCGAGCTGAGCTGCTATGGGGTCACAGCGGTGATACTGCGAGCTGAGCTGCCATAGGGTCACAGCGGTGATACTGCGAGCTAAGCTGCCATAGGGTCACAGCGGTGATACTGCGAGCTGAGCTGCCATAGGGTCACAGCGGTGATACTGCGAGCTGAGCTGCTATGGGGTCACAGCGGTGATACTGCGAGCTGAGCTGCCATAGGGTCACAGCGGTGATACTGCGAGCTAAGCTGCCATAGGGTCACAGCGGAGATACTGCAAGCTGAGCTGCCATAGGGTCACAGCGGTGATACTGCAAGCTGAGCTGCCATAGGGTCACAGCGGTGATACTGCGAGCTGAGCTGCCATAGGGTCACAGCGGTGATACTGCGAGCTGAGCTGCCATAGGGTCACAGCGGAGATACTGCGAGCTGAGCTGCCATAGGGTCACAGCGGTGATACTGCGAGCTGAGCTGCCATAGGGTCACAGCGGAGATACTGCGAGCTGAGCTGCCATAGGGTCACAGCGGAGATACTGCGAGCTGAGCTGCCATAGGGTCACAGCGGAGATACTGCGAGCTGAGCTGCCATAGGGTCACAGCGGAGATACTGTGAGCTGAGCTGCCATAGGGTCACAGCGGTGATACTGCAAGCTAAGCTGCCGTTAGGTCACACAGGGGCTCCATCAGATATCTGCTGTGACATAGTATCACATCTTTATTTCTGTCAGGGCCTATATGTCACCCTCTCTTTACTAGTGAAGATATTGAGAAGAAGATATAGGAGACATTACTGAAGAGAGAAGTCTTGCACATTATCCGTTCATTCTAGGTGGGAACTTTTGCCTTTTCCTAAAGTGAAGGCAGCAGCTCAGCAACTTCAAGAGCTGTTTTCTTGTATCATTGCATGGCACGTATCGGATATATATGGAGTGTAGTATAGGCCCGGGGGTTTCTTGATACACCTTACTGCAAGATCTGTAATACTGTTGTTATCATCAGATTGGGCATGGTTCTGCTGCAAGTCCAGTCCAAGTATACAGATGTGTGTAAGAGGGCGCCACCTACTGGGGATCACTGATAGCACAGTTAGGAGCACATGGTAGAGAGGGAGGGGGGTACTGTCCCGGGCGTTTCGCCACAACCTGATGCAGCTTTCTCAAGGGCTGAAGTCAAGGGCAGAGCAGAGGTGAATCACAGTATACGCTTGCGCTAGGATAGTAAGTATAGAGGACAACGCCGGAGGTAATTCAGTGAAAGAAGAAAAAAGTGGCACCCGCTGTGACGTTAATCTAGACTTTATTGGGAGCGGTGCATTAAAATCATGGAGGTCTGAGGTCGAGCGCTGGCACTCTAATGGAAACTGCCATCGGGCCTCCAAGATTTTAATGCACCGCTCTCAATAAAGTCTGGATTAACGTCACAGCGGGTGCCACTTTTTTCTTCTTTCACTGGGTTACCTCTGGACATGTTGCTTCCTACGAGCGAGCATTGCTTAAAAAATCAAGCATTACTCAGGAGTTTCCGTTTGTTCCCCACCCATTGGTAGCACATGACCAGGTAATCAGAAGATGTGGTCACGCATTACCTTTCTCATTGTTTACTATGGAGGACAATGCGCATACGTCAGTACAGCGTAATAAGAATATAAATGTCACATAAAGCACCACAGCGCATGCGCTATTTGGGTTTCTATCGGATAAGGCTGCGCATGTTCATGAATTACAAAAGGCTAGCAGCAATCGGATGGGATGAGTGGTTAACAATCATTCAGGCACAACTAGAGCAAGCATGTACAGTACAGACCAAATGTTTGGACACACCTTCTCATCTCCAGAACAACTGTTAAGAGGAGACTTTGTGCAGCAGGCCTTCATGGTAAAATAGCTGCTAGGAAACCACTGCTAAGGACAGGCAACAAGCAGAAGAGACTTGTTTGGGCTAAAGAACACAAGGAATGGACATTAGACCAGTGGAAATCTGTGCTTTGGTCTGATGAGTCCAAATTTGAGATCTTTGGATCCAACCACCGTGTCTTTGTAGAAAAGGTGAACGGATGGACTCTACATGGCTGGTTCCCACCGTGAAGCATGGAGGAGGAGGTGTGATGGTGTGGGGGTGCTTTGCTGGTGACACTGTTGGGGATTTATTCAAAATTGAAGTCATACAGAACCAGCATGGCTACCACAGCATCTTGCAGCGGCGTGCTATTCCATCCGGTTTGCGTTTAGTTGGACCATCATTTATTTCTCAACAGGACAATGACCCCAAACACACCTCCAGGCTGTGTAAGGGCTATTTGACTAAGAAGGAGAGTGATGGGGTGCTACGCCAGATGACCTGGCCTCCACAGTCACCAGACCTGAACCCAATCGAGATGGTTTGGGGTGAGCTGGACCGCAGAGTGAAGGCAAAAGGGCCAACAAGTGCTAAGTATCTCTGGGAACTCCTTCAAGACTGTTGGAAAACCATTTCCGGTGACTACCTCTTGAAGCTCATCCAGAGAATGCCAAGAGTGTGGAAAGCAGTAATCAAAGCAAAAGGTGGCTACTTTGAAGAACCTAGAATATAAGACATATTTTCAGTTGTTTCACACTTTTTTGTTAAGTATTTCATTCCACATGTGTTAATTCATAGTTTTGATGCCTTCAATGTGAATCTACAATTTTCAGAGTCATGAAAATAAAGAAAACTCATTGAATGAGAAGGTGTGTCCAAACTTTTGGTCTGTACTGTACCTATAGAAATTTATCAAATAATTCATCTTTATGTACCAGATATGTTTGCAGATGCCTCTATGGACTATTTATAGGTGCATCTAAAAGAAAAAATTATTAATATGTGAACAAGACTACCTCATAGTGTTTAAATTAACCCAATCAGGGAAGAGGACAACTAGGGGTCGAAAAGGGCATACATTCAAGGGAACCTGTCACCACTTTTTTGGCCTATAAGCTGCGGCCACCACCACCGGGCTCTTATATAAGAGCGCAGGCCGGGGGTATAACATAAAAAACACTTTATAATACTTACCTAATGGTCGCGTGGTTGGCCATATGAGCATCTGTTGTCCGGTGACGCCTCTTTTGGCCATCTTGGTTCTCCTTCTTCTGAAGCCGTGGTGCATGACGGGTCCGACGTCATCCACACTCTTCGGCATTCAGGTCCTGAGCAGGGCAGATCAAAGTATTGTAATGCGCCTGCGCAGGACCGGGGAGTGTGTATGACGTAGCCGCTTCATGTACCCAGGCTTCAGAAAGAGGACGGAGATGGCCAAAAGAGGAGGCGCTGACACCGGACAACGGAGACGCCCATATGGCCAACCGCGCAACCGTTAGGTAAAGGTTATAAAGTGTTTTTTATGTTATACCACCGGCTCGGTCTCTTATATACAGCATGTTAGAATGCTGTATATAAGAGCCCGGTGGTGGTGGCCGCAGCTTATACGCCAATAAAGTGGTGACAGGTTCCCTTTAATGACCATGGAATTTATGGAACTCCAGTATTCTTTATGTACATTATAGTATACGTCATGACACTAGATAATCTATAAAGACAGATGACAGCGATGTCAGTGCAGTAGGGTGATCAATGGGTGTTCATATCTATAAGCTAATCTAATATATACCTCTATAGGAAGATAAGACGTCTGAGTCGCCTGGGATGCTTGAGGTGCTTGCAATTATATTCAAAAGGAGAGTACTTGTTTGTGTGTCAAGGGCTAATATGCAATATTTGAATCAAGACGAAGATCAGGGAAGAAGACAGCCCCTAGTTGTCCTCTTCCCTGATCGAGTTTATTTTAATATCTAATACATACACACATTCAGCTTTATATATGTCTGTGTGTGTGTGTGTGTCCGGGATTGGCATCCGCACCATCGCAGCTGCAGCCACAAAATTTTGCACACTCACACGTCTAGACCCGAGAGCGTCATAGGCTATGTTTTGAGGGGAAATTTTAACCCTCGCTTTACAGTTATTCGCCAAAAAACCTGCCTCTATTAAAGCGAATAGAGCTGGGAGCCACAGTGCAGCCAGAACTTCAGAAGAATGCGCAGCCACGCCCTTATATGGAATGTTGGCGTGTCACAATGCAGCCAGGGAAAGAGGCAGACACAGACAGGGAAAGACGCAGACACAGACAGGGTAAGAGACAGACACAAAGAGACAGACATAGAGACAGACTGACAGGGAAAGAGACAGACAGGGAAAGAGAGGGAAAGAGACAGACAGGGTAAGAGACAGACAAAGAGACAGACACAGGGAAAGAGACAGAGGGAAAGAGAGAAAGAGACAGACAGGGAAAGTGACAGAGATAGATAGACAGACATGGAAAGAGATTGAGACAGACAGGGAAAGAGACAGACAGACAAAGAGAGAGAGAGACAGAGAGATATATACAGAGGGGGAGACAGACATAATTACATTTCTATCTATTTGTTTTGTGGTTTTTGTGTGCAGAATACATTTTTGTTAATACATTCTATTTTGTTACCAGCAGTTATTAACCCGGGCGAAGTCGGGTAGTACAGCTAGTTTTCTATATTATTGGACTCTTAGTTACTCCAGAGCACCTTTTGTGGTGATAGTTGAGCCAGGTCTATCCTTCATGTTGTCTCCATCTGCTTGTCCACATAGTGGGAGCCGCCTACAACTTACAGTAACACCACTTCCTAATTGCCTCTTCGAAAAGTACTTGAACTCTAGTGCCAGCTGTTAAGTCACAATCCTAAACATCAATATCGTCCCTTAAACAAACCTGGCCATATGACTTAGGATAAAAGCCAAACCAGAATATCAATTTGCAGACATGTGTTTGCTTGACCTTTGTGCACAGCATTAGATCTGATTTGGCTCTGTGAGAGGTTTCTGACTGGGGTGGGTAACCTTTCTCCTTGTAGAGAATAAGAAAAAAGCTGTGGAACAAGAAAGCGCAGTAGGGTCTTACCCTGGTAATGGAAAGGGTAAAAAATGTATCAAACTCACCTATAATGGTTGTGCCAGTCACAACCACTATGCACGCATGTGAGAATCCGGGTCCGGCAGCAGTCCCAAAATATGGCTGATAACAGAGAGTAAATGAAAAGTGGGTTGCATATCCGCGCCAAGGACTCAATGGATTCGGAAGGAGATTTATGCTTCTTTTAATGGCATGCACAGGTTAACGCGTTTCAGGAGTCACAGCTCCCTTCATCAGGACAGCAGTATGTTCCTTGCCTGCTGTCCTGATGAAGGGAGCTGTGACTCCTGAAACGCATTGACCTGTGCATGCCATTAAAAGAAGCATAAATCTCCTTCCGAATCCATTGAGTCCTTGGCGCGGATATACAATCCACTTCCCGTTTACTCCTTGTAGAGAATGACATGCCTTGCATACCAGTGTAAGGAGACTTATAGGCCATGCAGTGCTTCTCTTAGGAAATTATATATGCAAATAGCCTCTTCAGAAAAGGATAACACTTGGCCTCTCATATAGCCAAATCAGATCTCATGCTTTGCACTGCTGAGAGGCAACATCCCGAAACACACCTGCATTGAAATTCCAGCTTGGCTTTTATCCTAAGTTATTCAGCAAGGCTTGTTACAAGGCCGATATTGACATTTAGGATTGCTGCTTCCAATTTGTGGCACTGGAGTTGAAGTCCTCTTCCTCTCTGAACAGGCAATTTGCATATTTACTTTCCCAGTGCAGCATTATATGGCCTTTAAGTCTCCTTACACTGGCATGTCAGACACGTCAGTATCCGTAAGGAAAAACATTACTCTTCAGACATAAGAATAACACTGACGAATAAGTGATGGTGACATCTCTGCGCAGTGATCTCTGCACTTGTCACAGAGCATGCCCGCACCACTCAATCGTTTTGGGCTTTAGGCTGCTGTACATCAAACCTCTTGATCTGCTGATACACATGGTGTATTTTTAAATTCCTAAGGCTAGTTTCACACTTGCGTTGCACGGCATCCGTTGCATTGCGTTGTGTGACGGATGCAACAGATGCGTTGCATATAGTGGCACAATGGATGCTACGGATCGTACAAAACAACGGAAAGCTTTTTTTTTTTTTTTTATTTTTATTTTTTATTTACAGTTTTACCGGCAGCAGACTATTGTGATTGTGATCGCTCTCAATAGCCGGCGACCGGGCGCTCAGCTGATCGCTCTCAATAGCCGGCGGCCGGGCGCTCAGCTGAGCGCTCTCAATAGCCGGCGGCTGGGCGCTGAGCTGAGAGCTCTCACATGCCGGCGGCAGGGCGCTCAGCTGAGAGCTCTCACATGCCGGCGGCAGGGCGCTCAGCTGAGAGCTCTCACACGCCGGCGGCCGGGCGCTCAGCTGAGAGCCCTCACATGCCGGCGGCCGGGCGCTCAGCTGAGAGCTCTGACATGCCGGCGGCAGGGCGCTCAGCTGAGAGCTCTGACATGCCGGCGGCAGGGCGCTCAGCTGAGAGCTCTCACATGCCGGCGGCCGGGCACTCAGCTGAGAGCTCTCACATGCCGGCGGCAGGGCGCTCAGCTGAGAGCTCTCACATGCCGGCGGCCGGGCGCTCAGCTGAGAGCTCTCACATGCCGGCGGCCGGGCGCTCAGCTGAACGTTCGGCCACCGAGAAACAAAAGTTTCTGTGATTAAAAAAAACAAACGCATGCGCAGTGAAAAATAACGGTTTCTGTTGCTCAAAAAAAGTTACATGCAGCGTTTCTTCCGCCCGACGCAGCGTCAAAATAACGACGCTGCGTCGTCCAGCGGATGCAACGCTGACACTTGCGTTACAGTGCGTCGTCCATACAAGTCTATGGAGAATAGCGCAGTGCGTTAACGGACTGCGCTATTCTCCATAGTGACGGACTCCGCTGAACGCAAGTGTGAAAGTACCCTAAAAAAGACAATGAAGCGTTCCATTCCCTTGCAATTTCGGCTATGCGAGCTCACTCACTATCTGGTGCTATTTGTATTTAAGATTACATTCATTTACAGAAGATTTATATCAGGAATGCAGTACACGCCACAGTATCTCCCCATCGGTCTGCATTGTAACCCGTGTATTGATACATCCTTCAGTTTATTTGCTCAGGTGCCGGCCCCAGAATTCACTTTTCGCAAGCCTTGGTAATACGACCATCTGAAGAGTTACTGATTCCGCTGGCGGTTGTAACGTGACCCTGAGTGGGAGTGCGAGTAACACTTCACTTCTCAGGAATCAGATCCTTTTAGGCAATATGAACAGTCATCCACTACATGTCCCTGTAAATAGTATATACCATGTGACTCTGTAGGTACTGTGTTTCCCCGAAAATAAGACCTACCCCGGAAATAAGCCCTAGCAGGAATTTTTGGTCTTTTTTGGAGTATGCTTAAAATATAAGCCTTAAGGCCGCTTTACACGCAACAAGATATCGCTGGGGTCACGAAATTCGTGACCCACATCCGGCCTCGTTAGCGACGTCGTTGCGCGTGACACCTACGAGCGACCGCTAACGATCAAAAAAACGGCAAAAATCGTTGATTGTTGACACGTCGTTCCTTTCCCAAATATCATTGCTTATTTTGGATGCAGGTTGTTCGTCGTTCCTGAGGCAGCACACATCTCTACGTGTGACACCCCGGGACCGACGAGCAACACTGTACCTGCGTCCTCCGGCAACGAGGTTGGAGTGACGTTAATGCGGCTGCTCTCCGCCCCTCCGCTTCTATTGGTGGTCCGCTGTGTGACGTCGCTGTGACGCCGCACGAACCGCCCCCTTAAAAAAGAGGTTGTTCGCCGGCCACAGCGACGTCGTTAGGAAGGTATATGCGTGTGGCGCATACTAGCGATATTGTTCGCCACGGGCAGCGATTTGCCCATGACACACGCACGACGGTGGCGGTGCGATCGCTAGCGATGTCGCAGCGTGTAAAGCAGCCTTTACTCCAGAAATAAGCCCTAGTTGCATTTCAGTAAGGAAGTGTCTAGAGATCTAAGAAAGTTAAAGAATACAACAGGACACTTCATTAAATGAAAGCAGACAGCCCTTCCAAAGAAATCGCACTCGCCAGACCCTAAGCAAATTAAAGCTGGCAAGTACCGACAGTCGATGAGCTCTCATACAGAGATTTGCGTCGCTGTCAGGCCCCCGCCGTTCTGCTCTCACACACAAATCAGGTTCCAGTATCACTCCACTTCGCTCTCATTAATGTGGCGCCCCTGAGGCTTCTGTCAGAGGTGTGGTATCCCATCCCTGGGTAAGGAAGAGGTCATCCACCGGTTCACACAAAACACAGACACACTCATTTAGCAGCTCCTCACCGGGTCAGCCAGGGTTAGGGCCTAGTGTCATTAATGCTATGTTGCCACCACTGGTGGTGGTACCTCCTTCCCCCTATCCGAACTGGCCTGGAGGTGGAGTCTAGTTAGTGGGAGCAGACTGTAGTACAGGGGGGAGTCGAGAAGGAGCACTGGAGGAGTGAAGACCTGTGGTCTGGAGCTGGTGCAGCTTGACCGAGGCGCAAGACAGAAAGGGTCCTAGGGCCCACGGGGAGTGCGCCAAACCCCCGTGGACTCATTCCTCATACAGGTAGACAACAAACAGAGTCCAGCTCACCATATATGGAGACAATCCTGGGATGGTGCACGGAATGGAGGGCAAATCCACAAACAATGACTAAGGATGCAAGACATCCGAAACGCGTCTTTCTGATCATGACACCTCACCTGGGTTGTATTTTTACCGCATGGTTTTAACATGATTTTCTAATAAATTCGAAGTTTTTTTAAATTACGTATATTTGGATGATGGATCGTTCCACATACGGTATATTGGAGTGGAGGGACTTGGCTGCAAACGGGGATCCGGTCCCTAGACTAGAAGACAAGGACCAACGTGCTCATCTAGTAACACCGGAGGCCAAGGTGACTGCAAGCACCGAGGCTTCAGCCGCACACGAATCCGCTGGAAGGTGAACACATAGGACCAAAGGGACTAGGCCGACAGGCTCCCATTTTGAAGGATCCACGGCACCGGCTCAGGGCACTGTGTGCCTAGGCGCGAGACTGGAGGGCGAGTAGTCAGCGCAGGAAGACGACCAGGGAAGGAACACATGAAGAGCGCACCGGTATTGACCTCCAAACTATCCGGGATCGACTGAGGCCCATCACAGTGAAACCCAGCACTCCAAAGGTGGTCACTGACTAGTCATGTTACCTTGGAACCTGCTACAGTGAGTAAAAACCTTGAGACTGCATCCCTGTGTCGCTCCGTTATTCGCCTGTGCCCGAGCCCTGCACCCCCGCCACCAAAGACTACCCCCTCCATCGGCCTTGGGACCCAACTCTACCTGTGGAGAGCTATACCAATCAAGCTGCGTCACAATCTGCCCCAGAGGTCCCATCCTGCAGAGTCGGCGATCACTGTCCGAGTACCACAGGTGGCGTCACGACAAACTACTACCTCATCATCCCTTGTAAATAACCCCCATCATCTCCTCTTTTATTTTAACGACCCCGCCGAGGTCACGGAGCCGGGTCCCGCCACCGCAGCATCCCAGACAACGTAGAGAGCCCGGTAACGAGTGCCCCCAGGCCCCAGTGGGGCGTGCCACTAACTCTGCACGATTGATACTGCTTCCGGTCAGCAGAGGGAGGGAACCTCTGTGAAACGCAGGGGGACCTGACCACAACACAAATTTGTATGTGAGAGCCCATTCACTTGCCAGCTCTAATTGTTTGGGGTCTGGTAAGTGCGATTGTTTTACGGGGTGTCTTCTTTCTTTTGGGGGTAAACTTAGGAGTACATAGTGAATAACATTTTAAGCAATGTTTCCCCAAAAATAAGACCTACCCCGAAAATAAGCCATAGCGCGCCTTTCAGAGCAATAAATAATGTAAGACCCTGCCTTATTTTCAGGGAAAACCACGGTACTAATAATACTAAAAAGGATATTATTAAGATTAATCTTCAGGAGCGCACCGCTCCCCTAGTTCTTGTTGTTGGGTGGTGGGTTTGCTCTGGAAGATTGATAGATCTTGTCAGCCGCATGATTGACCACTGGCCTGAACTAGCTTTGTTTCTGCAGTATCGGTGGAGCTCAGTGACACCGAGATCCAGACATCTTCAGAGCAGCGCTTACAAGCACTATAGCAAAGAGCTTGTATGTGCTGCTCTCCTTGCCTAGGAGACTGGTCATCGCTGCAGTCTATCCTAGATAGTGAGCAGTAAACAACAAAAGTAAAAACCCTTCAGTTCTTTAGAACAGAGAGGATATTTAAGACCTAGGAAATTGCAGACTTGCTTTTTATTACAAGCACTTTACAATTTTAACTATTTACCCTGTTGCTAATAAGTGGGTTGAGGCTGCCTGATTATATTATGTCTGTTGCCTCTAGGGTGAGGATTTTTCTACTGACGTTTTCACCATATTTCTGAAGCTAAATATACATGTGCTGCAAGGTTTTGCTAAAAAATTGCTTCAGATTTTAATTTTTGCAATTGCTTTGGAATTTCAAAACATATCTCGTTTGTAGGTATTATATGTACAATCATGGCCAAAGTGTTGGCACCGTTGAAATTCTTCCAGAAAATGAGGTATTTTTCTCAGAAAATTATGTTTTGTTATACATATGTTTATATCCTTTTGTGTGTATTGGAACAACACAAAAAAAAAACAGAGGAAAAAAAGGCAAATTTCACACAAAACCCCAAAAATGGGCCTGATAAAATTGCTGGGACCTTTCCAAAGTTGTGGCTAAACAACTTTATTTCAAGCATGTGATTCCCTTTCAAACTTGTCTCTAGCAAGTAACGTGTGGGCAATATGAAAATCACACCTGAAACCAGATAAAAAGGGGTAGAAGTTTACTCAATCTTTGCATTGTGTGTCTCTGTTCCACTAAACACTGAGAACAGAAAAATATGAGAACTGTCTGAGAACCAAAATTGTTGTCAAATACCAACAATCCAAAGGTTACAAGGCCATCTCCAGAGATCTTGATGTTCCTTTGTCCACATTGCACATCATAATCAATAAATTACAACCCATGGCACTGTAGCTAATTTGCCTGGACGTGAATAGCAGATAAAAATTGATGAAAGGTTTTAATGCAGAATAATCCAAATGGTGGATAAGCAGCACCAATCAAGTTCCAAAGAAATGCACGCTGTCTTGCAGGCTCAGGGTGCATTAGTGTCCACGGAAAGTATCCATCCACATTTGAATTAAATTAAATGCTGTGGCAGGAGACCCAGGAGGACCCCTCTGTTGACACAGAGGTATAAAAAAGTTAGACTGCAGTTTGCCAAAATGTATATGGGTAACCAAAAATCCTTCTGGGAAAGCGTCTTGTAGATATAACGCCAGCGTCTCCGCTCTGTCCCTGCTTTCTCCTCTGAGCATGGATGCCAGCGAACTCGCCCTCCCAGCTGCTCAGTGGTGGCGACGGCGTCTGTCCTTCCTGCCAGCTTTCAGGGCCTGTACAGACTGCGCAGTCCTCCAGGGAGCGCCCTTAGGGTGCACGCACTCCTACTCTTTAAGGGCTAGTGTGCCCTAACCCGGAAGTGCCTCTCAGGCTATGGGTTGTGCCTGGGCAACGTGGCCTATTATTTTAGATATCTCTGCCCATTCCCTGTATCCTGTGTCTGTATCAGTGCTTGCTAACTCGTACCTTCCTGGACCTGCCAGCTCTACCTACTGCACCTGCTGTACCACCCATGCCTACTGTACAAGCTGCACCTGCCGTCTCATTCGTTCTGTCTGGAAGAGCTGTCCAGTATGCAACTGTCTGCACCAGAGGCTGTTTCTGCCTGTATGTGTGCCCGTACTTGCATTCCCGACCCCTGGGGTCAGCTGTCAATGTTCCGTGTGTCCCTGAGTAGCATCTGGCAGCTACCTTCCAACACAAGCCTATCCTCCCCATCAGAGGCTCTATTGTAGTCGAGGTGGTCATTTAGTCACACCTTTTCAGATTGAGCCAGCGCTGTGTCCCTGTGAACATAACCATGGACAGATGAGAGCAAGATGAAGCTTTTTGGTAAAGCACATCATTCTACTCTTTACTGAAAACGGAATGAGGCCTACAAAGAAAAGAACACAGAACCTACAGTCAAATATGGTGGAGGCTCAAAGATGTTTTGGGGGTTGATTTGCTGGCTCTATGTAAGACATCATGATTACCAAAGGATTTTGGATTACAATGTAGTGCCCAATGTCAGAAAGTTTGGTTTGCGTCCTAGGTCGTGGGTCTTCCAGCAGGACAATGATAACAAACCTACATCAAGAAGCCCCCAGAAATGGATGGAAACAAAGCACTGTAGAGTTCTAAAGTGGCAGCAATGAATCTGGACCTAAATCCCATTGACACCTGTGGAGAGATATTAAAATTGCTGTTGGCAGAAGAGAAGACGCCTTCAAATATGAGAAACCTGGAGCGGTTTACAAAAGAAGAGTCTGAGATTCCAGGTGAGAGGAGGAAGAAGCTTGTGGATGGTTATAGGAAGTGATTGATTGCAGGTATTTATTCCAAAGGTGTGCAACCAAATATTAAGTTGAGGGGCACAACAATTTTGCCGGCCCATTTTTGGAGTTTTCTGTGAAATTCTGTCCACTTTGCATTTTTTTCTGTGGTTTTTTTTTTTTTTTTTTTGGTGTTGTTCTAATACACACAAGGGAAAAAACGTGTAATTGCAATAATTTTCTAGGAGGAATATTTAATCTTCTAGGACAATTTCAAGGGTGCAGCGCTTTCAGTCATGATTCTACGTCTGTGTATTGGTAAGTTATAATGAAGTCACACGGCCATTGTTAATATTTGGGCCAGGCATGTGTGCTCGTCTGTTTCGCAGGCGGGTGTAGGAGCCGCTGCTATTATGTGCAGAATGGAGGAGGAATTTCTCTTTCCTATGAGGATCCTCTTGTGTGCTGTACCACATGGACCAGTACTGATCAGTGTGCGGCCCGTTGTGCAGATGGATACCACGCTGACCGAAAATCTGTCTGCCTAAACGAGGCCCAAGGCTTTATTCACACATCAGTGCTCATCATGTATGTTACATAGGCTGAAAAAAAGCGTCCATCTAGTTCCCCCTTCCTCCACCAAATTATACATTTTATCATTCATAACCGACAATGTTGTGTGTAGTGAGGAAATCATCCAGCCCTGATATAAAAGCTGTTATAGTATCTGCCATTACTACCTCTTCTGGTAGGGCATTCCACAGTCTGACCGCTCTAACTGTAAAGAACCCTTTCCTATTTAGGTGTCGGAATCGCTTTTCTTCCACTCGCAGTGAGTGCCCCCTGGTCCTTAGTACTGTCTTTGGAAGAAATAAGTCATGTGCCAGTCCTTTATATTGACCACACATGTATTTATACATAGAAATGAGATCTCCTCTGAGACGTCTTTTTTCTAAGCTAAACATAGCTAACTTTTTCCCCCTCTCATCATATGGGCGGCCTCCATTCCTCATCATACGGGCGGCCTCCATTCCTCATCATACGGGCGGCCTCCATTCCTCATCATACGGGCAGCCTCCATTCCTCATCATACGGGCGGCTTCCATTCCTCATCATACGGGCGGCTTCCATCCCTCATCATACGGGCGGCTTCCATTCCTCATCATACGGGCGGCTTCCATTCCTCATCATACGGGCGGCTTCCATTCCTCATCATACGGGCGGCCTCCATTCCTTGTAATAGTCTAGTTGCCGCCTTTGAACTGACTCTAACTTCTGAATGTCCTTTTTAAGGCCTCTTTCACACGTTCGTGAAAATCACGCACTTTTGTCACGGACGTGTCAAAGGTGCGTTTTGCCCTCCGTGAGCCGTGTTTATGGCACACGTGTGTTCTCCGTGTGTTATCCATGATAACACACGGAGAACGGGAACTTTCTGCTCACCTGTCCCTGGCGTTGCTGTCCGTGGTGCTGATCTTCGGTCTTCGGTCCTGCCGACTCCCCGCTGCAGCTGCTTCCGGCCGCAGTTAAGTGAATATTCAATGAGCATAATGAGTGGGGGTCGGCAGCAAGTGACAGCAGCGGCAGAGACAGCAGGGCTGGAGAAGGTGAGTAAAGGGTTTTTCTTTTTTCTCAGACACGTGTGTTTTCTCCGGCGCGTGTCACACGGAACACCTCCGCGTGGTCCGTTTGCGTTCCGTGTGACACCCGTGATGCCGGAGAAAAACTGACATGTTGACGTGTGGAGCACACGGACACACGTATGCTCCACACGTACACACGATCCATGGCAGAACACGCACGTGAGCGCAGACCCATTGATTTTAATGGGTCTACGTGTGCCCCTGTCTCCGGTACGTGAGGAAAAGGACCAAACACGTACCGGAGACACGGACGTGTGAAAGAGGCCTAAAATACGGAGCCCCCAAAACTGGATCCCATATTCCAGATGTGGCCTTACAGGTGATTTATAGAGGGGTAACAATACGTTGGGATCCCGGGATCTTCTCTCTGTGCCGTCAGCCTTTTCACAAAGAGCAAATGGATTATAGATATTCATATATTTCTCACGAAAAAAGTAATACAAGGAGAGCTCAAAACTGGTTCACAGACTAAAAACTCCTAATTTAAAAATGATTAATTTTACTAACAGAAGCAATTAAACACACTTCCACATTATATAGAAAATATTCATTGGTGCCATACAACAGTTTCAAACATATATCCCCCTTATTTTTATAGTCCTATGTGTTTCCCCAATTTAGGAGCAAGAACAAATGTCAGTAAGGCGCAATACAAAAATAGTTAGTGAGGAGGCTGTCAGACCCTTCGATTAGGGGTAGAAGGTTGACAGCCTCCTCACTAATATAGGAAGTGGCAGTATATACAGAATTATATCTCAATAAATAATCAAAATTTCGTATAAATCCACCTTAAATTATAATGATAATCAAAAAATACCTCAGAAAGGAATAGGTGTCTTTTAACTTTAAAAATAATTTTTTATTAAGAAATTTTAGTTAAAATTACATCGAATGCATGTTTATAAACACTAATAAAAGGACTGGATCAAATACCCATAATGAAGTAGCAGCGGCTAGACCAAAAGTTACAACCTCTTAATTGTTTAGACCAAATTGTATATAATACCATAAATTAAAGTTTTCCAAAAAATGGAGCATAAAGTGCAAAGTGCTTCTTCATTATATATAAAGCGGAATAATTATGGTAAGTAAGGCATTTAAATGAAAAGGCTATTATGATACAAGTGCCGGTAAATCGCAATGAATATTGCTAAATACAAAATACCTTGAATATGGTCAGGGTTGCTCGGTGTGCCGCATATATCCCGACGCGCGTTTCAGCGTACTTTCTTCAGGGGATGCTCTGAAGAAAGTACGCTGAAACGCGCGTCGGGATATATGCGGCACACCGAGCAACCCTGACCATATTCAAGGTATTTTGTATTTAGCAATATTCATTGCGATTTTTATATCCTAATCATAATTATTCCGCTTTATATATAATGAAGAAGCACTTTGCACTTTATGCTCCATTTTTTGGAAAACTTTAATTTATGGTATTATATACAATTTGGTCTAAACAATTAAGAGGTTGTAACTTTTGGTCTAGCCGCTGCTACTTCATTATGGGTATTTGATCCAGTCCTTTTATTAGTGTTTATAAACATGCATTCGATGTAATTTTAACTAAAATTTCTTAATAAAAAATTATTTTTAAAGTTAAAAAGACACCTATTCCTTTCTGAGGTATTTTTTGATTAGAATTATATCTCAGTGCAGAACCAACTAATTTAGGGTAAAAAGTGCTGCCTTTAGGGATCTTGACTGTAGGACCCTTGACTATTGGACTGTTTAGGGATATATTTTTGTAATGCGCCTTACTGACATTTGTTCTTTCTCCTAAATTGGGGAAACACATAGGACTATAAAAATAAGGGGGATATATGTTTGAAACTGTTGTATGGCACCAATGAATATTTTCTATATAATGTGGAAGTGTGTTTTAATTGCTTCTGTTAATAAAAATTAATAATTTTTAAATTAAGGAGTTTTTAGTCTGTGAACTAGATATTCATATATCCATTTTTTTCCGCTGATCAATTGTCAAAAACAAATACACAAACCTGTCCATTATGGATTGTCTTTCACACAGAACTCGCCCATTCAAGTGAACTAATCAGAAAGCCAGTGTGTACCATGTGTCTTCATACAGGCTGCAGTGAGCACACCTTTCCACTAGGTGTAGCTGTTGCATTTCATTATCCCTTCTCTGGCGCTGTGGCTTTCCTTCCTTGCCTTAACTTTTTCTTTTCCTGACGTTTGCGCTAACTTTAGTTAGCTTTTATATAAATGTGTCACAGATCCTGCACATTTGCTAAAATACATTAACCTTTTAGGGGTCCCCGAGTACTTCTTAGAAATATGTGATTTTTATATTTTTGCACTGATTTGTTCTCCTTTAATTTTATTGGAGTGAATTATGTCTTTGCTCCAATATTTCTTCTGTAAGGGACTCTCCAGCACTGCTCCTGGTGTCTGGCACTGGCACTGTGATTACCATATCCTTGTGCACAGATGCGCTATGTGGCCGATATATGCGACATTTACATACACGACGTGTCAGCACACTGTGATTAATGAATACATGAGCTCCAATATTGCTGTAAACGTAAAAACCTATGATATGTAGTTAACATTTTTTTTTTTTTTTTATAAAAAAAGTTCATAAGCCATCCAATCATGTCAAGGTGTACTAATATGGAAGGTCACTATTACTTATGTCATCTCCATGCGATGAGCCAGGCCTCATATGACCTGAGAGAAAGAAAAGATGCTGGAAGGCGTCCTACACCCTCTGTACTATGAAAAAAATAGCATTTAATGTGTGCCCTTAGCCCTACTACCCAGAGACAGCACTCATATAGCCCTACTACCCAGGGACAGCGCTCATATAGCCCTACTACCCATAGACAACACTCATATAGCCCTACTACCCAGAGACAGCACTCATATAGCCCTACTACCCAGAGACAGCTCTCATATAGCCCTACTACCCAGAGACAGCACTCATATAGCCCTACTACCCAGGGACAGCTCTCATATAGCCCTACTACCCATAGACAACACTCATATAGCCCTACTACCCAGAGACAGCACTCATATAGCCCTACTACCCAGGGACAGCACTCATATAGCCCTACTACCCAGGGACAGCTCTCATATAGCCCTACTACCCAGAGACAGCACTCATATAGCCCTACTACCCAGACACAGCACTCATATAGCCCTACTACCCAGGGACAGCACTCATATAGCCCTACTACCCAGAGACAGCACTCATATAGCCCTACTACCCAGAGACAGCACTCATATAGCCCTACTACCCAGAGACAGCACTCATATAGCCCTACTACCCAGGGACAGCACTCATATAGCCCTACTACCCAGGGACAGCTCTCATATAGCCCTACTACCCAGAGACAGCACTCATATAGCCCTACTACCCAGACACAGCACTCATATAGCCCTACTACCCAGGGACAGCACTCATATAGCCCTACTACCCAGAGACAGCACTCATATAGCCCTACTACCCAGAGACAGCACTCATATAGCCCTACTACCCAGAGACAGCTCTCATATAGCCCTACTACCCAGAGACAGCACTCATATAGCCCTACTACCCAGGGACAGCTCTCATATAGCCCTACTACCCATAGACAACACTCATATAGCCCTACTACCCAGAGACAGCACTCATATAGCCCTACTACCCAGGGACAGCACTCATATAGCCCTACTACCCAGAGACAGCACTCATATAGCCCTACTACCCAGAGACAGCACTCATATAGCCCTACTACCCAGAGACAGCACTCATATAGCCCTACTACCCAGAGACAGCACTCATATAGCCCTACTACCCAGAGACAGCACTCATATAGCCCTACTACCCAGAGACAGCACTCATATAGCCCTACTACCCAGAGACAGCACTCATATAGCCCTACTACCCAAGGACAGCGCTCATATAGCCCTACTACCCAAGGACAGCTCTCGTATAGCCCTACTATCCAAGGACAGCTCTCATATAGCCCTACTACCCAGGGATAGCTCTCATATAGCCCTACTACCCAAGGACAGCACTCATATAGCCCTACTACCCAGAGACAGCACTCATATAGCCCTACTACCCAAGGACAGCACTCATATAGCCCTACTACCCAAGGACAGCTCTCATATAGCCCTACTACCCAGAGACAGCACTCATATAGCCCTACTACCCAAGGACAGCGCTCATATAGCCCTACTACCCAGAGACAACTGTTATAGCCCTACTACCCAAGGACAGCTCTCGTATAGCCCTACTACCCAGAGACAACTCTGTTATAGCCCTACTACCCAAGGACAGCTCTCATATAGCCCTACTACCCAGAGACAGTTCTTGTATAGCCCTACTACCCAAGGACAGCTCTCATATAGCCCTACTACCCAGAGACAGTTCTTGTATAGCCCTACTACCCAAGGACAGCTCTCATATAGCCCTAATACCCAAGGACAGCTCTCATATAGCCCTACTACCCAAGGACAGCTCTCATATAGCCCTACTACCCAGAGACAGCTCTCATATAGCCCTACTACCCAGAGACAGCTCTCATATAGCCCTACTACCCAAGGACAGCTCTCATATAGCCCTACTACCCAGAGGCAGCTCTCATATAGCCCTACTACCCAAGGACAGCTCTCATATAGCCCTACTACCCAAGGACAGCTCTCATATAGCCCTACTACCCAAGGACAGCTCTCATATAGCCCTACTACCCAGGGACAGCTCTCGTATAGCCCTACTACCCAGAGACAGCTCTCATATAGCCCTACTACCCAAGGACAGCTCTCATATAGCCCTACTACCCAAGGACAGCTCTCATATATCCCTACTACCTAGGGACAGCTCTCGTATAGCCCTACTACCCAGGGACAGCTCTTGTATAGCCCTACTACCCAGTGACAGCTCTTGTATACCCCTACTACCCAGGGACAGCTCTCATATAGCTCTACTACCCAGGGACAGCTCTCGCATAGCCCTACTACCCAGAGGCAGCTCTCGCATAGCCGTACTACCCAGGGACAGCTCTCCCATAGCCGTACTACCCAGGGACAGCTGTCGCATAGCCGTACTACCCAGGGACAGTTCTCGCATAGCCGTACTACCCAGGGACAGCTCTCGAATGGCCCTGCTACCCTTGGACAGCTGTTGCATAGCCCTTGGCCAGTTTGTGCATTGCAGTCCATGTTTGTACCATGTTGCATGGTGATCTGCATCAGCCCTTACAATTACAAGCTGACCTTTGAAGGCACCCATAATGCTTATGTCGCCCTTGGTAAAAATGAGTGATCCTAAGGGGTCTTTTAAATTCTGTAAAAAGTAAAATAAATAAATAACAAGTCACCTTTTACCCCATTAAAAATAATAAATACACATATTTGGTATTGCTGCCTTCAGAAAGGTTGGCTGTATCAAAATATAAATTAAAGTAATCCAATCGATAAACAGCATTACAGAAAAAAAAATGTAAACGTCAGAATTACGTTTTTTTTGGCCACCGCAACATTGCAATAAAATACAGCAACAGGTGAACAAAATATCGCATCTACCCAAAACTGCTATCAGTAAAAACGTCAGCTCAGGGCTCAAAAATTAAGCCACTGAACACACTGTTTCCTTCACCATAAATCTCCTGTTTAAGAAATAAACAAAAATTCTCAATAGGGTTTAGGTGAGGAAGGGGCCGGGTCATTATTCTTTCGTTTTTAAACTCTCAACAGCATGCTCAGTACATGTATGGTGTGACAATCACGCTGGCTCACTAGCGGAGGAGCAGGTGTTGCCTATATATCATAGCTGACGCTCCATAGTTGTAATACTCACTGCTGGTGTTACAGAGGCGGTGAGCGGGAGTGTACCCGATGGACCACAGGGGGACCCGGTCTTACCATTTAGTGGGAGGGGAAGGTCACTCCCAGGTCAGAGACTGGGACTTTGCCAGCTGATGCCCAGGACAGAGGACGGACCCCAGTATAGGTGCAGGCAGGTACAGGTGGGATGACTGAAGAAGACATGCAGTCGGGTATGGACAGGTATGGTGGGCACGGCAGGGAAAAATAGGTCGGGAAGGGGAGCACAGGTACAGGTGACTGGACAGAAGCACGGGACCTGACAACTAGCTAGCAGAGTGGTATCTAAACCAACAGTGTTGCGCAGGCACCTCCCCTAATGGGAGGGTGCCTTAAATACATAATGCCTCTCAGCCATAGGCTGAGAGGCATTTTGAGGAAATGAGAAGGCGGCCCTTTTAGAGGAGGGCTGGTGTGCGTGTGCATGCCCTAAACACATTCCCGGGGTGCCTGTGCGGCGTGCACAGACCTCGGGGGGGAAGGAGGAAGAGATAGTAGTAGCAGATGTGGACAGCCGGAGGAATGTGAGGGTGAGTGAGGTAGCGTCCCTGCAGTGATGCCGGCGCTACAACCGTAATTCCCACGATCAGTGTTAGAACCAATCGTGGGCGTTTAACCCCTTTGATACCGTTGTCATACTGGGAAAAGTAAACTAAGTGAAATAAAGTTTGTAAAAATGTGAAAAAATAAAAGGGAAGGGCCAAAAAAAAAATTGAAAAATGTTTGCAAATAGAAACACTGTTTTCCTGTAAAAGTAAAACAAACAAAGTACACGTTTGGTGTTGCTGTGTGGACAACCCCTTTAATTTTGAGGCCATCAGCTCACAAAGTCTCTTTTGGCCGATTGGACACAGATTTCCAAAAAATGTTTTGAAAGCTTTCCCAGAGGGGCGGAAGCTGATTTAACACCAAGGAGGGGTCCTACTCCTTATAATGGCAGTGGTTTTGGATAGGGGTCTTGGAAATTGGTCATATAGGTTTGATGGTCAGGTGTCCAAATAATTCTGGCTACAGTCGGGTGAAGTTATGACGGGGTCGGTCTTCTACCCGCTGATCTGCACGGAGTTCTTTTGCCAGACTCTGAATGATAAAATGTATTTTTGGACACCGCAAATGTACGGAGCGTTCAGTTCAAGTTGGTCGATTCGCTGCCAATTTTTCCTCGTTGACCTTCACATGTGGATGACCGGCAAACAGTCTCAAGCATGATAACATCACAATAATAGTTTGTTTTAACCTGAAGCCAAATAATAAGTGATTACAAATTGATTAAGACATGAAGGAAACTATCACCGAAGGTAAATTACTATGATTGGGACCTTCGGGAGCGAAGAAGCGTTTGTTTAAAGGCTTGTCCAGTTTAGAAATAAGACAATTTTTGATCAATTCTACCAGGGTGGTCTGAGCTAATAACTTAACTTAAGTCCTTTAATTTTCAGGCATAGTCTTCCTTTTAGACATAGTGAGAACTGGCTGCAAAGAACAGCTCTTGCTTTGTAGGACTCCATGGATGTGCATTTTGTGGACATCCCATTGCATTGAGATCGGTAAGAATTGTGTAATGTCTCATTCTTCCTGTGGTGGCGCTGTGGACAAGCTAAAAATATGCTTCAAGGCTCCTTCTCTGATCATCGCTGATTTTAGGTTCCTCCTTCTTCCAAAATGACCACTGCAATGGCAAAGGGGAGCAAAGCTAAAAGTCTAAGCTACGCTGGCTTTCTTGCACTGCAGGGTAGGGAAGCCATGTCGCTCGTGAAAACACCCGCCCCCGTCGTTTGTGCGTCACGTGCAAATCGCTGCCCGTGGTGCACAATATCGTTAGTCCCCGTCACATATACTTACCTGCCTCGCGACGTCGCTGTGGACGGCGAACAACCTCTTTGTTAAGGGGGAGGTTCGTGCACTGTCACAGCGACGTCACACAGCGGCCGACCAATAGAAGCAGAGGGGCAGAGAGCAGCCGCATTAACGACACGCCCACCTCGTTGCCAGAGGACACAGGTAAGGTGTTGTTTGTCGCTCCCGGGGTGTCACACGTAGCGATGTGTGCTGCCTCAGGAACTAAGAACAACCTACGTCCACAACGACTCAACGAGATTTTGAAAATGAACGATGTGTCAACAATCAATGATTAGGTGAGTATTTTTGATCGTTAGCGGTCGCTCGTACGTGTCACACGCAACAACGTCGCTAACGATGCCGGATGCCAAATTCCGTGACCCCGACGACATATCATTAGCGATGTCGTTGTGTGTAAATGGGCCTTTACCCTTGGACTTCCCATGCCACTGTGGTGACCAGCTTGGAAGCAAGAGTAAATGAATGACTATCTAAGTGGAGGAGGTAGTGGATGGCAAACAGAAGGTATTCAGCAGGGTGACAAAACATAAGAAATCTTTGGCTAAAGGATCACTTTAAAGGGAATCTCTAAAAAAGATTTCCCTCCTCAACTATATCTATGCACATGTACCTTTTTAAAGACCAGTCCAGCAATTCCTTTACATGGCCAGCCCGTTCCTCCATTACTGAAAAATCCACGTTTGAATTGATATGCATCTCTGGGCATCACAGACTTGGCCTTATCTTGGATCTCCTCATACCTAACCGACCGAACTTTCAGCGTCTCCCACTCTCACACCACCTCCGCATTTCACTCTCTATCCGTTGGTGTCCCCCAAGGCTCAGTTCTTGGACCCCTGCTGTTCTCCATCTACACCTTCGGCCTGGGACAGCTCATAGAGTCCCACGGCTTTCAGTATCATCTCTATGCCGATGACACCCAGATCTACCTCTCTCGACCTAACATTACTTCTCTACTAACCAAAATTCCACAATGTCTGTCTGCTATTTCATCCTTCTTATCTGTACGATTCCTAAAGCTTAACATGGACAAAACAGAGTTCATTGTCTTTCCTCCTCCTCATTCAACTCCTCAAACAAGCCTTTCCATCAAACTTGATTGTTGCTCACTCTCCCCAGTCTCACAAGCTCGTTGCCTTGGAGTAACCCTTGATTCTGCTCTGTACTTCAAGCCGCATATCCAAGCCCGCTTCACCTCATGCAGACTACAACTCAAAAATATCTCCCAGATCCGTGCTTTCCTTAACCAAGAATCAGCAAAAACATTAGTGCATGCCCTCATCATCTCCCGCCTCGACTACTGCAACTTCCTGCTCTGTGGCCTCCCATCCAAAGCTCTTGCACCCCTCCAATCTATCCTAAACTATGCGGCCCGCTTAATCCGCCTCTCCCCTCGCTATTGCCCAGCCTCACCACTCTGCCAATCCCTTCACTGGCTTTCTATTGCGCAAAGACTCCAGTTCAAAACATTAACCATGACATACAAAGCAACCCACAACCTGTCTCCTCCTTACATCTGTGACTTATGCGGGCGTCACACGAGACGCTCTATCGTGCGATATGTCGTCGGGGTCACGGTTTTCGTGACGCACATCAGGCATCGTTCACGACGTCGTCTCGTGTAACACCTAAGAGCGACTCCTAGTCGGTTGTAAATCGTGTATCGTGTACACGTCGCTCATTTTTAAAAAATCGTTTAATCGTATGTGCGCAGATTGTTCATCGTACCCGGGGCAGCACACATTGCTCTGTGTGACACCCTGGGAACGATGAACACAGCTTACCTGCGTCCCGTGGCACCCGCCGGCTATGCGGAAGGAAGGAGGTGGGCGGGATGTTTACGTCCCGCTCATCTCCGCCCCTCCGCTTATATTGGCCGGCTGCCGTGTGATGTCGCTGTGACGCCAAACGTCCCTTCCCCTTCAGGAAGAGGATGTTCGCCGCCCACAGCGACTTCGCTCAGCAGGTAAGTACGTGTGACGGCGGTTTAACGACTTTGTGCGACACGGGCAGCGATTTGCCCATGACGCACAAACAACGGGGGCTGGTACGATCGCTCGTGCAATCGCACGATAAATCGTACCGTGTAAAGCCCGCATTAGTCTCCTGGTAGCTACCTGCACGCAACCTCAGATTCTCACATTCTCTATCTCCTTCTAGAGATCTCCTTCTCTACTCCTCTCTTATCTCCTCTTCCCACAATCGCATACAAGATTTCTCCCGTGCCTCTCCCATACTCTGGAACTCTCTACCCCAGCATATCAGACTCTCTCCTACCGTGGAAAGCTTCAAGAGGAACCTGAAGACCCACCTCTTCCAACAAGCCTACAACCTACAATAACCCTATAACCTGTATACCAGTGTAAAGAGACTTATAGGCCATGCAGTGCTTTTCTGGCAAATTAAATATGCAAATAGCCCAACAAGCCTACAACCTACAATAACCCTCAGTCTAGTACACCATTGCACGTCCAGCTCTGTCCTCACCTATTGTACCCTCACCCATCCCCTGTAGACTGTGAGTCCTTGTGGGCAGGGTCATCTCTCCTCCTGTACCCTCACCCATCCCTTGTAGACTGTGAGCCCTCGTGGGCAGGGTCTGCTCTCCTCCTATACCAGCCTTTTTTGTATTGCTAATGATTGTTTTACTTGTCCCTATTTTGTATACCCTTTTTACTTGTAAAGCGCCATGGAATAAATGGCGCTATAATAAATAATATTAATAATAATAGTATGCAAATGAGACTAAACAGCTATGGTAGATCTGAAGCCTCTGTCACTCCAGCTCTATTCCTGCTTGACTGATAGCCTCTATTTTGTGTGGCTTCAGACAGAGGAGTCATCAGTGAAGCAAGAATTGTGATTTTATCAAAACTACAGCAAGCAGCCCGATATAACTACATCGCTGGATTCAGGGTCTCTGCCCCCAGAAGATGCTTCGCTCAGATGAGGTAGCAAAAACCTACTGACAGATGCCCTTTCATTATACAGTACATGGTGCAATTCATACGGTCCCAAAAGTTTGCGTTTTTTTTTTTTTTTGGAAATGTTGCCAGGTTGGTAGATCTTTGTTGCAGCTTATCTAGGAATGTACCGCTAATTCACCACCTTATCTCCTTCCTTCACTCATTAAAGATAAATCATTTGTTTTATATCCTGCACAAATAAAAATTGTATTAAGTGTGTTATCAAGATCCGAAGGACGACTGTCCTTCAAACATATGATGTCATGTTGTATGTGGTCCTTTTCTTCAAATATGGCTAATAATAAGGTGTCGATCAATTTGGGCAATCTGGTTGATGACTTGGATAGAATATGTACTGTATATGAATTACCTTTCTTGTAGTCCAAAAAAACTGTTTTGCAAGTAGCACCTAGGAGAGGTGGCTACGCTAAAAGTCTATGTCCAGCTCTTTTTACAAGCAGCATTACCCGGGATAAATGCAAGTCAGAAACCCATCTACAGGAAACCTGTTTCGGAGTATTTGCCCCTCATCAGTGCAGGGCAGAGTCTGGCTGGGTGGGATGCCCTTGAGGCAGGTATCTTGTTTCCTCAGAAATAAGATGGGGTTTTATATTATTTTTGGCCCTAAAAGATGCACTAGGGCTTATTTTCAGGGGCTTATATTTCTCTGCTTTTTTTTTTTTTTATAAAGGGTCCTGCTGTAATCTTTAACACCCTTCAACATCCGTCGATTTTCCGTTTTGGTTTTTTTTTTTCTCCCTTTCTTCCAAGAGCCATAACTTTTTTTATCTTTCAGTGAATATAGCCATATAAGACCTTGTGTTTTGCGGGACGAGTTGTACTTTTGAATGACACCTTTCATTCTGCCAAATATTGTACTGGAAAACAAGAAAAATTTTTAAAAGTGTAGTGATTTGGAAAAATGGGGCAATTCGACAATTTATTTTTTTTATTTTTTAATTTACTGTGTTCACTATACGGTAAAACTGACCTAGTATTATGATCCCCCCAGGTCAGGACAAGTTCGTAGAAGCCAAACATGGATAGTAGTTTTTTTTTTTTTCTTATTTATGTGGTGAAAAAAAGGCAGAAATTTGTCAAAAAGAAAGAATTGTGCTTTTGTCACCATTTTCCGAGACCCGTAGTGTTCTCATTTTTCACTATCTGGGGCTCAGTAATCACTTATTTTTTGTGTTTTGAGCTGATGTTTATAATTATACCTTTTTGGGGTAGATGGGATGTTTTGATCACCTGTTATTGCATTGTTCCAGACAGTCCGAAAAATCCTGCTAGGGCTTATTTTCGGAGTAGGTATTATTTTCGAGGAAACACGGTAGTTCATCTAAAAGAGACCAGCTCAGACCTTAATGGTGCTTTACACGCTGCGACATCGCTAGCGATTGCTAGCAATGTCGCGAGCGATAGCACCCGCCCCCGTCGTTCGTGCGACATGTGATGATCGCTGCCGTAGCGAATAACATCGCTACGGCAGAGTCACACGCACATACCTGCATAGCGACGTCGCTGGAGACACCGAACAATCCCTCCTTCAAGGGGGAGGTTCGTTCGGCGTCACAGCGGCATCATTAAACGGCCGCCTAATAGAAGAGGAGGGGCGGAGATGAGCGGCCGGAATATGCCGCCCACCTCCTTCCTTCCTCATTGCCGGTGGACGGAGGTAAGGAGATGTTCGTCGTTTCTGCAGCATCACACATAGCGATGTGTGATGCCACAGGAAGACGAACAACCAGCGGCATGCACCATCACCGATATTATGAAAAGGAGCGACGTGTCAACGATCAACGATCTTTGACGTTTTGTGATCGTTGCTCCTTTTAGTCACATGCTGCGATGTCGCTAACGACGCCGGATGTGCGTCACAAACACCGTGACCCTGACGATATATCATTAGCGATGTCGCAGCGTGTAAAGCACCCTTTACAGGCAATGCTCCATGGGAGGTGATATAGTTAGGTCCAGAAATATTTGGACAGTGACACAATTTTCGCGAGTTGGGCTCTGCATGCCACCACATTGGATTTGAAATGAAACCTCTACAACAGAATTCAAGTGCAGATTGTAACGTTTAATTTGAAGGTTTGAACAAAAATATCTGATAGAAATTGTAGGAATTGTACACATTTCTTTACAAACACTCCACATTTTAGGAGGTCAAAAGTAATTGGACAAATAAACCAAACCCAAACAAAATATTTTTATTTTCAATATTTTGTTGCGAATCCTTTGGAGGCAATCACTGCCTTAAGTCTGGAACCCATGGACATCACCAAACGCTGGGTTTCCTCCTTCTTAATGCTTTGCCAGGCCTTTACAGCCGCAGCCTTCAGGTCTTGCTTGTTTGTGGGTCTTTCTGTCTTAAGTCTGGATTTGAGCAAGTGAAATGCATGCTCAATTGGGTTAAGATCTGGTGATTGACTTGGCCATTGCAGAATGTTCCACTTTTTTGCACTCATGAACTCCTGGGTAGCTTTGGCTGTATGCTTGGGGTCATTATCCATCTGTACTATGAAGCGCCGTCCGATCAACTTTGCACCATTTGGCTGAATCTGGGCTGAAAGTATATCCTGGTACACTTCAGAATTCATCCGGCTACTCTTGTCTGCTGTTATGTCATCAATAAACACAAGTGACCCAGTGCCATTGAAAGCCATGCATGCCCATGCCATCACGTTGCCTCCACCATGTTTTACAGAGGATGTGGTGTGCCTTGGATCATGTGCCGTTCCCTTTCTTCTCCAAACTTTTTTCTTCCCATCATTCTGGTACATGTTGATCTTGGTCTCATCTGTCCATAGAATACTTTTCCAGAACTGAGCTGGCTTCATGAGGTGTTTTTTAGCAAATTTAACTCTGGCCTGTCTATTTTTGGAATTGATGAATGGTTTGCATCTAGATGTGAACCCTTTGTATTTACTTTCATGGAGTCTTCTCTTTACTGTTGACTTAGAGACAGATACACCTACTTCACTGAGAGTGTTCTGGACTTCAGTTAATGTTGTGAACGGGTTCTTCTTCACCAAAGAAAGTATGCGGCGATCATCCACCACTGTTGTCATCCGTGGACGCCCAGGCCTTTTTGAGTTCCCAAGATCACCAGTCAATTCCTTTTTTCTCAGAATGTACCCGACTGTTGATTTTGCTACTCCAAGCATGTCTGCTATCTCTCTGATGGATTTTTTCTTTTTTTTTTCAGCCTCAGGATGTTCTGCTTCACCTCAATTGAGAGTTCCTTAGACCGCATGTTGTCTGGTCACAGCAACAGCTTCCAAATGCAAAACCACACACCTGTAATCAACCCCAGACCTTTTAACTACTTCATTGATTACAGGTTAACGAGGGAGACGCCTTCAGAGTTAATTGCAGCCCTTAGAGTCCCTTGTCCAATTACTTTTGGTCCCTTGAAAAAGAGGAGGCTATGCATTACAGAGCTATGATTCCTAAACCCTTTCTCCGATTTGGATGTGAAAACTCTCATATTGCAGCTGGGAGTGTGCACTTTCAGCCCATATTATATATATATAATTGTATTTCTGAACATGTTTTTGTAAACAGCTAAAATAACAAAACTTGTGTCACTGTTCAAATATTTCTGGACCTAACTGTAAGTCAATATCTGCCCAGCATTGTCTCAAGGGTGTTGTTCTCTGTCAACCTGACCTTGCTCCACCCTGATGAGGTGCAAACGCCCTGAAACATGCTGTATACAGTGTTGTGTTTACCCCCTTCCTGATTTCTTATTCTTTTGCATGTTTATAACACTTAAAGGGAACTTGTCACCGGATGTTCATAATACTCACCTAACGGTCGGTGCGGCGCAGACTGGTCAGATGGGTGTCTCCGTTCTGCGGGTCCCGCCCCTCCTCTTTTGGCCATCTTTCTCCTCCTTCTGAAGCTGGTGTGGATGACGCGTTCTACTTCATCTACACTAGCCAACAGTGAGGTCCTGCTCAAACGCACTTTGATCTGCCCTGCTCAGAGTGCCAGTCCCTTGCCCAGAGTTCTCAGGAGATTCCAGCTAATGATTTGGGTCCGGCAACTCAGAAAATTATATATCAAGTCTCTGGTGCGGCTGTGGTCGCTTCCAGGTTGCTCACTCTTCTTCCGGGGCCGCTCATTATTACTCATCCGCATTCGGTGCTTCCCCTTCCAACTGGATTTATTTAAAGAATAATTAAAAAAAAAAGGTTGCATCTGTTTCCTCTTATTTTGATGCACAGCCAAGATAAGCACACGGCTGAGGGTTGTAGTCTGTAGCCCTATGCTTGATCTGTGCTGGATATCATAATACGGGGGTACCCTACGCCAATTTATTTAGTTTTACGCAATGCCACGATAGACCTGCAGGCTGAGTCTGTGATTGGTTGCAACCAGACGCTGTCACTAAGGGGCACTTTGCACACTACGACATCTCAAGCCGATGCTTGCGATGCCGAGCGCGATAGTCCCCGCCCCCGTCGCAGGTGCGATATCATGGGGATAGCTGCGGTAGCGAACATTATCGCTACGCCAGCTTCACATGCACTCACCTGCCCTGCGACGTTGCTCTGGCCGGCGACCCGTTTCCTTATTAAGGGGGCGGGTCGTGTGGCGTCATAGCGATGTCACGCGGCAGGCGGCCAATAGAAGCGGAGGGGCGGAGATGAGCGGGGCGTAAACATCCCGCCCACCTCCTTCCTTCCGCATAGCTGGCGTGAGCCGCAGGACGCAGGTAGGAGATGTTCCTCGCTCCTGCTTCACACACACCGATGTGTGCTGCCGCAGGAACGAGGAACAACATCGTAACATCGGTCATTTCCAAATTATGGAAATGACCGATGATACACCGATAATATGATTACGACGATTTTGCGCTCATTAATCGTATCAAAAAGGCTTTACACACTACCATATCGCCTGCGACGCCGGATGTGCGTCACTTTCAATTTGACCCCACCGACATCGCACCTGCGATGTCGTAGTGTGCAAAGTGCCCCTTAGGCTTGGGGCGCATCTGATTGCAACCAATCACAGATGCTATGACAGCCAGTGGGCGGGGGAAACGGTGAATATGGATGAGCAATAAAGAGCAGCCACGGAAGAAGAATGAGCAGCCTGAAAGCAGTTACAGCCACGTCGGAGACTCTGTAAGTATAACGAGCTTGCGCCAATCCCCCTATCCCTTGTACCACCATTTTTAAGCTCCCGATTTATTTATTTTTTTGTTAGTTTCGCCGATCCTGGATATCTGCGAGTTCGCCCATCACTACTCTTAATTAATCAAGCGCGTCACAAACACTTCACCACCATTCTTACTTCAGTCGGGGACTGATGGGAGATTTCTGGCATAGGGAATGTCAAAGCTCACCATGAATTTGCCAAAATGTTGTTGCGCCCCAGTCTCACCCCCTCCCCACCAATTTTCGCAGAGCATTAGAGAAAGTGACATGAAATGTCAAAAGTAAAAATATGTGTGGGCCAAAAATGTAAAATTTTTCAAAGCTTTTGGCATAAAAGCTTTGCTCAATCGGCCCCAATGGGTTTTCATACTAGTAAAATAAATCTTTGAAAAGTGAGCCCTTCCAACCAAACTTTCCATGCAACTATCATAGTGACTCTAGATTGAGAAAACATTGATATTGGCAATATAATGAATGGTCATTCTCGGTCGGATCGTGGCAAAAGCTGTTATGTGCTAGTAGTTGTCTAGCCTTGAACTTGTATAAAAATGATCTAACGTAATTAAATAAAGCTGGGTTTACACGCTGCGACATCGCTAGCATCGGCTAGCGATGTTGAGTGCAATAGCACCCGCCCCCGTCGTACGTGCGATATTGTGTGATCGCTGCCGTAGCGAACATTATCGCTACGGCAGCGTCACACGCACATTCCTGGTCAGCGACGTTGCTCTGGCCGACGAACCGCCTCCTTTCTAAGGGGGCGGTTCGTGCAGTGTCACAGCAACGTCAGACGGCAGGCATCTAATAAGAGCGGGAGGGGTGGAGATGAGCAGGACGTAACATCCCACCCACCTCCTTCCTTCCGCATTGCCGGTGGAGGCAGGTAAGGAGATGTTCGTCGCTCCTGCGGTGTCAAACATACCAATCTGTGCTGCCGCAGGAACGAGGAACAACATCGTTAATTAATATTAAACGATTTTTTTGTTTCAAGACGACCTCTCTGTGGCAAACGATTTTGACCGCTTTTACGATCGTTTAAGGTCGCTCAAAAGTGTCACACACTGCGATATCGTTAATGACGCCGGATGTGCGTCACAAACACCGTGACCCCGACGATAAATCATTAACGATATCGTAGCGTGTAAAGCTTTAGTCTCTTCTTAGTGATCTTCCATCGTTCTCATTCAAAGGCTGCTGTTATCCGTAATTACTGTGAAGTCCTGATGAGCACATGACAACCAAAGCCAAGATTTCGTCATTATGGGTGTTGGTTTTTTTTAATTTGTTCAACTTTTTTAATTAACCCAAGACTGGGGAAATCACAAAAAAACAAGTAATTAATGGGCTTAAAAATCTGCTGCTATTGTCTATAATTCTGAGGAGTTAGGCTTTTGCGGAGTTTGGGAGTTGGCCAACTACTTATTTTAGGCTAACCTTCAGTATCGCAAGTAACATGTAAGTGTCACGTCTCCACCGGAGTCGACTTCTGCTTCAATAACCAGACGCTGCCGCGTTACCACTGTGGGCAGCGCTGGGGACGAGGGAGCAGTCAGTGGCTCTGCTGGGCGCAGGCTCCGCTCATCTATTAGGCTGGGTTTCACTAGGATCTGCAGTACCACTGGTTGATTGTGGTGGTGTGTGCCTTCCGGCTGGAGTAGCTACCTTTCAGCTGGGGCCAATGGCAAGGCACCACACCCCTCTCATGATTTCTCCCTTCTGCTGGCAGGTGCCAGATATAGTCCTGTAATTCCCTGCTAGGCTCTGGTTCCTTGCTGTTTGTCTGTATTCTCGTATATTGACCTTAGCTTGACTGCCTAATCACTCTTCTGCCTGCCGTTCCTGTACTTTGCTGCTAGCTCTCGTTTTGACTCTAAGGCTATGTGCGCGCGCTGCGTTTTTTTGACGCTGCGTTTTTGTGCGTTTTTGGCCGCTAAAAACGCACAAAAACACACCTGCGTCGAAAAACGCATGCGTTTTTACCGCGATTTGGTGCGTTTTTGGCTGCGTTTTGCTGCGTTTTTGATCTCTGCGTTTTGCTGCGTTTTTCCAATGTATTGCATGGGCGGAAAACGCAGAAAAACGCAGGAAAGAATTGACATGTCCATTTTTTTTTTTTTCAAGCTCAAAAACGCAGCTTAAAAAAACAAAACAGTTGTGTGTGGACAGCAAAAATGAAAACTCATAGACTTTGCTGGGGAAGCAAAGTCATGCAGTTTTGAGGCCAAAAACTCACCCGAAAAACGCGCAAAAACGCCGCGAAAAACGCACTGTGCGCACATAGCCTAAGGCTGCTTTCACACATACGGTTTGAGCCGTGCGGCTCAATCCGGCTGTGAAGCCTATGCAACGGATGCGGCGAAAACACCGCATCCTTTGCATAAGTTTTTTACATGCGGCCGGTCCGGTTTTTGCCGCTTGCGGCATGCTACTGAGCATGCGCAGTGGCAAAAACCGCATGCGGCGGCCGGATGCGTTTTTTGCCGCATCCAGCATCCATAGGGATGCATTGGGAAAAGCGCCGCATCGTTGTTTTTTTTTGCGGAGCAAAAAACGTGCCAGGGAACGTTCCATCCGGCCGCCGCATCGGCTAAATCTGCCGCATGCGGCAAAAAACGGACGGAACGCAAGCCCATGCGGCACAATGCGGCACTAATTAAAGTCTATGCAGGAAAAAACGCAACCGGCAGCAAAAAAAAACGGTTGCGGTTTTCCTGCAAAGTGCCGTATTGTGCCGCATTGCAAAAGCTGGATGTGTGAAAGCAGCCTTAGCTTGTTTGCCTGACCACTCTTCTGCCTGCCGTTTCTGTACTTCGCTACTAGTTCCGGTTTTGACCCTTAGCCTGATATCTGACCACTCTCCCGCCTGATGATTTTTGTCCCCGTTCTACCTTCTGGATTTAACCCTGCCTGGTTACTGCTCTTCTCAGGACCGCAGTCTTCCACGGGCAGCGATCATCTGGGCCCTGTCGTAATCCAAATCCCTGTATAGGGGTTAAAGGGTTGCGGGGTGCGGGTTCCTGCTTTGTGGGCAGTTGCCTCTATTCACCTATTTCACCGATCCTGAGTCCGTGGCTCCAGGCAGGCGTCACAGTAAGTCTTCGAAAAGAGTAGGGTTTTGTTTTGTATTTTATTTTTCTTCATGTCCAACAATCTTTTTTTTTTTTTTTATTGATCCCCAGTGACTTAGTGAGACTTTGGAGCATTGAGAAAGTGGCGTATATCATAGGAATCTGATGGGACAGGCTCTCTTGTGAGTTGAGGTGGAGGAGGACAAACAATGTTAGTTGTATCTCCAGTAATCACCAGTCTTCAGACATTTGAATTTTTATAGTCGCCTCAAAACTTGTTCCTTCCAAGAAAGGCTGGTGGTGCGATCAGGTCCTCATGAGTTGCGAGACACATCATTAGTATTCGGGTGCAGGCCGGTGTGGCTGCCTCCCGCATCCTAGCCCAGATCCTGTTTGTTAGACTGTCAGGCTACAGTATCCTGGGATCCATCAGTCAGCAGATCTGACTCTTAAGGGCCATTATTTGCATTGTGCTTGAAGCTTGTTCTTCCAACCAGAAAATGAAAAAGGGCAACTTTTTTTTTTTTTTTTCTCATAACTTTTTAAGTGACACATTCTGGAAAATAATTCACCCAGTAATCGATTGTATTTGCCACCCGTTGTGGACAATATGACTTAAAGGGGTATTCCCATCTCTCAGATCCTATCCTAATATGTAGCAGGTGTAATAATAAAAATATTAGGAAATGTAGTAAATTCTTCTGCTCGACTTTAGGTATTCTTGGTTACGACCACGCATATAGTGACTGTTATTTAGTTGCTAGTGGTTGCAACCATGCATACGTAAGGTCCTGCAATGCCCCTGACATGAGATAAGAGACATACTGCATTACCGTATTTTTCGGATTATAAGACATACTTTTCCTCCCAAAAATTTGGGAGGAAAATGAGGGGTGCGTCTACAAATCTGAATGTAGCTTACCAGGGGGTGGTGGAGAAGGGGTCACAGGGGGCCTGGGCAATGCTGTGCGCTGTGCTGCGGGCGCTGCTCTGTGCCGGAGCTGCAGGCAGTGAGGCGCACGTAAGCAGATGGAGCTCTCGGCTAAAGATCTCATCTGCGCACGCGTCGCCTCCGCCGTATTGATGTCTCAGCAGTGGACTTAAGGAAAATGGCGCCCGGAGGTGGCACATGCGCAAATGAGATCTTAGCTTATCATTGAGCCAACAACTCAATCTGTGCATGCACCAGCTCTGAGCTCTATTTCTTTGAAGCCCGCACCGCCGACATCTTCAAAATGGCCCATGCCTTATTGTTCGAAGCAAGCACCGGCACAGAGCCGCAGACCCGGCAGAGCAGCGGCCGCAGTGAGCATCTGTGCCCCCCTCTGCACCACCCGCAGCATCGCAGTACTCCAGCACCGCCCCTGCCTCCTGTGACCTCTCTCCACCACTGCTGCCGTCCCTCTCCCTGGTAAGACATCACCAGATTATAAAACGTACCCCATATTTTTTTATTATTTTTTTTTCTCTAAATTTGAGGTGCATCATAATCTGATGGTAACCATGTCCGAGCCCCCAGCGTGACCCTAACTCCTGTCTAGACCCTGCTCTCACTCCCCTCACCCCACCCTTGGAGTGGGCCGGAAAGCACAAAGACAAAATAACGCGGACAAGGGAGAATGGAAACCTGTACACACAGCACTCAACACACAGGAGACGATATGTGTACCGGGGAGTAACGAAAAAGGGGAGGAAGACGCGCACAACTGGGAAACGCTCAGTCCACCCAGAAGCGTAACACGGATCACCATGAACAGGAGAAACACAAAGACCGGGATTGCTGATGCTATCATCGGCACAAACCAACAAGGAAGCTGTGCACTAAATAGGGAGGAGACAGCTGCACTTAGCAATCAGTAACTTGAGCTCTTGGGCCCTGCTCGCCAAGTTTGTGCAGGTATTAACCCCTGCAATGCTGCAGACCAGTGAACCTGAACCAGCCGATGCCAGGCTCTGGCTGAACAAACCAGAAGCCTCAGGTTGCTTGTCAGGCTCTGCAGTGTGAACAGAGTCTGACGCCACCATGCCAGCAGGTGTGTGTAGAGCTGAACACCGCATGAGAGGCAGGGAAACCAATTGAAAAAAAAATTGGTATAACTTTTAGGCTATGTGCGCACGTTGCGTACAGTCACTGCAGAAATTTCTGCAGCGATCTGAAGAGCACATGTGCGCTTTAAATCGCTGCAGAAATGTCCGTAGTGAAAAAAAAAAAAAAGCCGATTCCATGCGCTCTGCCTGCAGCTCCTGCCATAGACCGAGCAGGAGCTGCCGGCAAAGCGCACGGAAGAAGTGACATGTCACTTCTTAGAGCGCAGCGCTTCGGCAGTAGCCGAAGCGCTGCGCTCTAAAACGCCACGTGCGCACGGCCCCTGCACGATCTCCATAGATTATGCAGGGGACGCAGGACGCATGCAGTTGCACTGCGCTACAAAGCGCAGCGTAACTGCATGAATTACGCACACGTGCGCACATAGCCTTATGCTCTATGTAAAGCTCATTTATATACATTTTCAGTTCTGTGCTAAAGTATTGGGCAGGTGTGTAAAAATGCCACAAAGTAATGCGGGCGTCACACAGGACGATCTATTGTGCGATTGCACGAGCGATCGTACCCGCCCCAGTCGTTTCTGCGTCACGGGCAATTAGTTGCCCGTGTCGTACAAAGTCATTAACCACCCGTCACATGCACTTACCTCCCGGGCGACGTCGCTGTGGGCGGCGAACATCCTCTTCCTGAAGGGGGAGGGACTTTCGGCATCACAGCGATGTCACACAGCGGCCGGCCAATAGAAGCGGAGGGTAAACATGTAAACATCCCGCCCACCTCCTTCCTTCCGCATTGCTGGCGGGACGCAGGTAAGCTGTGTTCGTCGTTCCCGGGGTGTCACACGGAGCGACGTGTGCTGCCACGGGAACGATTAACAACCGGACGGTCGTTTTTTTTTTTTTTTCAAAGTGGGCGACGTGTCAGCGATGAACGAGAAGGTGAGTAATTCTGCTCGATCACCGCTGTCACACGCTACGATATATCAGACGATGCCGGATGGGCGTCACTACCGACGTGACCCCGACGACATATCGCCCGATATATCGTACCGTGTGACGCCCGCATAAGACTACTTTCAAAAATAGAAGTCTTAATACTTAGTGTGTCTTGCATATGTCCATTCTTCAGAAATTTTCTTACTTGGAAGATGCTCCATACTTTACAGCAAAAATCAATAGGAAGGCAAAAAAAAAATTGCATTTTACTCGTTTCTTAAAGGAAATGTCCACTACTTGAACAACCCCTTCTCATTGCCAATGTTTGACCCCATTAAAGTAAAAAAAGCTCAAACTCCCCTCCTGTGCCGGTGTCCATTACAGCACTCACATTCCTGGGGCTCACATGGAGTGTTGGAACGGCACAAGCGGTATGAGCTTTTTTTTTTTTTTTTTTACTTTAATGGGGTCAAACATTGGGAATCAGAAGGGGTTGTTCGAGTAGTGGACAACCTCTCTAATGGACATCCACAAATAGACCAAAAAAAATGCTTAAAAAGATTATTTAAGAAAAAAAAATCAGTTAATGAAGCAGATTCCACTTGAACACCTCATCAGTTTCGACTGCCCGGAAAATGTTGAGTGCACATGCCCAAACTCTGAAGGAGGGTCGAGGAGAGTATGTGTTTTTGTTTTTTACTTTTTACACCATTGACTCCAGTAAAAAATTCCCGTGAGCCCCATCATTGACTGTCATAGTGATCATGTGATTGTGAGTTAAACCAGTTTTTGTAACGATGGTGTCACCAAGATCAGAGGTTGTTGGTAAGACCAGGTCCTTGGTGTTGGGTCATATGTGAAGAATGCAATCCGCTGAAGAATAATAGACATTTATATATGTCAGATCTGCAAAATGGCACAGAAATCTGGAAGTGTATATACAGTTGGTGGTCAGTAATTGGTTAGAGACTATTTTTTCACAAGTTGTTTTTCCTGAAGTTGTTAGAGGGGTATTTTTTTTTTTTCACAAAAGACATTTGTAAGTATGGGGTGATTTACTGAGGACCCCATCACTTAGACCACACTGGTCCTAAAGCTCCTTTTCCTCCTCACTTCATAATGTAGATGTCACGCTAGGTACAGGGAAGTACCAAATGAGTGCCAAAGGGAAAGAAAGCCTTGTGTCTAGGGAAGGGGAAGATGATGATCCCTCACCAAACCTACTACTGGCCTCTGGGGTCCCTCACCATCATAGATAGGTTTCGCACCTATGCACCGAGCAGGATACCTGAACCTAGGTATCCCTAATACTGGGCCCTAAATGTGGAATGGATGGGATGAGCTCTTCGTCAACCCCAATAAACACTAGAGGAGACACAAGGAGGACACATGGGGAAAATGCATGAACTGATACCAGAGAGTGAGTACAAGCCACGTGCTTGCACCAAGGTCTTGAATGAACTGAAGAATACCACCGGCACCAGTCCAAGGAAGGAAGGAAGGGGTATTTAAACACCATGAGAATGCTGATGATCAGTAGCTGGGTGGAAGTCAAGCTCCTGCGGAGTCGAAAAGGTAGAGAGATGAATCCAGCAGGAAAGCTATCTATACCAATGAATACTGACAGCAGGAACAATGGAAAGTCAGGGAGCATTCTGTGCAGCCAAACGTTATGACCTTCTATCACCAGAAACCACATGACTTACACCAGTGACTTTAGAAGGACTTTAACGGAGCAGTGTTGACCACACAAAGTTCTCCTGACTGTCTTGGCACCTTCCTTGTAGTGATTTTGGGGGTCTTCGCTTTGACGTCCCCAAAGAAGTTGGACTTGCTCTAAATTTGGAAAGATCAGTAGGAACCTCTGAAATTTCAGCTCAGTGCCTTGTGAACCTTGCATCCCGTACACTAGCAGTTAGTTTGCGGTCAATATTCATGAGTACACAGCCTGACCACGTCACTGGCGGCTTCCATGTATTCTCAGGTCACTTGTCATCCTAGTCCACAACATTGAATTTTTAAGTGAGAGAATTTACCTATGACTGCTTCTCCTGAGGGACCAAAATAGTAGAATCTCCCTGGCCCTCTTATTCCACACAGGATCCCGTAAATTTAAGTGACTGGTGCCGTCTCCTGCCAACGCAACATCTTGGGCTAAGAAACCTGCACTTTTCCCCAGTAGCATCAAAATGGTTCTATTTTTCCTGGCTGCTAAATGTTGAAGCTGGCTCCTTGATTTGAGGAAAAATTTCAGGGTTTGCCAATAGAAATAGGCAAGTATTACTTATTTTACGCTTTTTAAAGAGCTGAATAGATGCCTTTACCTTTTGGGTTTTAATACAAGTATTTTCATATTTTTTTGTGTGTTTATTTCTCCTGTGAGGACCTTAAATAGAACTCAGCCGAAGGATGTGTAACTCGGTTGTTCGGAAAGATTTTATAATGCTCGTGGCTGGAGAATCCACATGGAATGATAACATGGGTATGTTTTTAGATTTTGCTCTAGGTATTTGTATTGTGTTTTTGTTTTTTCTTTTATTTTGGAGATGCCATTCAGATTGGGAGGACCAGCCCTATATTAGATGGTAGTTTGGGTGGTAGCAGTTGATGGGCTATACTGTATGGTCTTAAGACCGCTTTACACGCTACGATTTATCTGATGATCTCATTAGCGATGTGACAAGCCCAGATCGTAGTTACGATTTGCCGAGATCGCACATAGGTCGTTTATTAGCGGTCACACGTAACGATCTCACAAGCGACGCAAAATTGTTCAGCGATATATTGTTTGACCAAGGCGGTCGTGTGGATGTTGTTAGTCGTTGGCAGGGTGTCAAACGTAGCAATATGTCTGCTGCGTTCCAAACGATGAACAATATTTTGAAAGTAAACCACGTGTCAACGATCAACGATTTTCAACCTATTTGCGATCGTTCGGAGTCGCTCATAGGTGTCACACGCAACGACGTCGCTAACGATGCCGGAAGTGCGTCACGGAATCCGTGATCCCGACGACATATCGTCAGATAAATCGTAACGTGTAACGCCGCCTTTAGGCAATTAACCATCGTATGGTATTGGTATAGTAACTATACCAATACCATACGGTGGTTAAATGCCTAGGACCATATAGTATAGCACCCAAATAAGTGTCATACATTGGTCAAAGTTTCATAAGCAATAGTTCTAAAATAGTGCCGACATACAGTGACCAAAAACCAGGTCTATATACACACAGTAAACTAATGTCGACTATTATAAAGATTCTGGTGATTCCAAGCCTCAGGTGACAGCTCATATTGTCACGGGTGGTTTCTGGCCATAGAAAGTCACAGCATTTGTCTGCACAATATGCTCCATGACTTTCCATTGCTTCTGCTATCAGTATTCATTGGTATAGGTAGCTTTCCTGCTGGATTCATCTGTCGCTTTTGGGTCCAGGAGGAGCTCACCTTCCACCCAGCTGCTGATTATCAGTATTCTCTTGGTGCTTAAATGCCCCTTTCTTCCTTGGACTGGTGCTGGTGATATTTTTCAGTTCATTCAAACCTTGGTTGCAAGCAGGTGGGTTGTACTCCTCTGTGATATCGTTGCTGAAAACTTTGCTGAACGTCTACCTGTTTCATCTATGGATAAGTACCGTAGTTCATGGTTTTTCCCCTTGTGTCCTCCTTGTGTCTTCTCTAGTGTTTAGTGGGGTTGACAAAGAGCTCATCTCAACCGTTCCCTATTTAGGGCCCAGCATTAGAGATAACTAGGGTCATGTATCCGACTCAGCGCATAGGTGCGGAACCTATCTAGGGTGGTGAGGGACCCCAGGGACCAGCAGTAGGCTTGGTCAGAAGTCGCAATCTTTCCTTTCCCTAGACACAGGTTTTCCCTTCCCTTTCGGCGTTCGCTTAGTACTCCCCCGTACCTAACGTCACACATACACCACAGATGGTTGTGCTCCTCATACATCTTCTGCTCACCTGAATTGTTTGTGTTACTTGGCGCAGTTTGACTTATTGGTTTCCTGGACTTGCAATTTGTGAGTATCACAGACACTTTGGCTGAAGTGGCCGTTAAGCTTTTTTGATACAGTGATTTTAATACGTAAAATTTATTAGTTAGACTTATGGAGCAAAAAAGTTAATACTTTGGTTATGGTTGGTTGCCATGTTCAAGGAATCCTGTGGTCTTGACCATAAAAATCTGCAATGAAGTGTAGAGATTGTTCCAAAACAAAGGATGTGCGTCTCGAGGAGACCGCTGTAAAGTGGCAGAAGAAAGCCAGGCCATTATTTATTTGGGGCTTCTTGGCAGACAGTCAGCGTTATGACCATGGGTTGGAATATGAATTCTCTAACCTGCAATTAATTTGTCACTGGCTGTACTGTGATGGACTGTAGTCCTGAAAGATCCTTGATTTTTCACATTTTAAAGGGACTCGGTCAGCAGAAAGTGACTGTTAAAATAACACGTGGTGCACCCTTGGCATGGCCAAACAAATTAGTGCAACTTCACAACTACTTGTTTAGCAGGTATTTTCAATGTTGTAATGCTTGTGGGTGCAGGCAAGAGTGGACCCACGGGGACGCAGCACACGATAAACCTGGGGGGCATGACTTAGGCGCACACCAGGTATTCACCAGTGACTCTCATAGTAAGAATGGACTAAGCTGCCGGTAACCACCAGGTGCCACTCAGGAAGACTCAGTTCTGCGACAGCTGAACCCAAGGCTATGGACACAACACTACCTGGATGACTTGTGTGGCAGGCACAGCCGGTATGGATGAGCACAGCAGCGGGTACACATGGTAAAGATAGGTGCAGCAGCAGCTACAGCTGGTAAGGATCGGTGCAGCAGCGGGTATGTGAAGGACTGGAACACAGACAGGTATTAGCAACACAGTACACGGCAATATAGCAGCAGCACAAGGGACCTGACAACTAGCAATGCGTATCTAATGGATAGACCATGTTGCCCAGGCACCTCCCTTAAGGGGGGGTGCCTTAACCCATTCACGACCAGGACATATGTATACGTCCTTGGCCATGTCTGTCCCTTTTAATCCGGTCTGTGATCCACCCACGCCTGTTATCCCCTTAGATTGTGCTGTCAAACATTGACAGCATGATCTAACGTGCTCTGGTGGGGATTGCGCTAATCCCTGCTACCATCGGCAGTCCCGTGACGCGATCACGAGGCGCAAATAGGTTGTCATGAAAGCACGTGGTCAGATGATATCCCCTCTCACTGCCATGACTCACTTCCTGTGAATGCCGACAGAGTGCTGGCACTCACAGTAAGGCCCCCTTCACACGTCAGTGAAAAACACGGATGTTCTTCACTGACGTGTAAAACACGCACATGTCCCTCCGTGTTCCGTGATTCACGGCACACGTGGGTCGTCCATGTGCAATCCGTGATTGCAAATGGACATTACTCACCTGCCTTCGCTCCTGCTGTCCATAGTGCGGAACTCCTCGGCTCTGCAGCGTCCGCCCACCGCTCTCTGCAGCTACTTCTGGGTCGGCTGTTCCTCCTTTCATGAATATTCATGAGCCGGGCAGGAGCTGCAGAGAGCGGAGGCTGCACAGCACGTCGCTGGAAAGGTGAGTTGAAAATGTTTATTATTTGATATATCAGTGTTTTTCTGGTACGTGTTTCACGGATCACACCATAGTGTGGTCCGTGGGTCATCAGTGATGCCAGACAAAAACGGACTTGTCTCCGTGCAGAATCATGGACACGCCTGTACGCTGCACGGAGACACGTTCAGTGAAAAATCACTGATGTGTGAGCAGACGCATTGATTATAATGTGTCTGCGTATGTCCGTGATTCTGTTACGTATAAAAAAAAGCACATACGTACCAGAATCACTGATGTGTGAAGGGGGCCTAACACAGCATTTCTCTTGATCAGAGCGATGCTGCAGTATCGCTCTGATCAGGAGAAGCGATCAAACAGTACAGCCATAAGTAGTAACTGACTAGTGAGTAGTAAAATCGATAAAAAAAATGTAAAAAAAAAAAAAAAAAAGGTTTTTCAGAATTTGCCCCATTGAACATAAAACAATAATAATAATTAAAAAAAATCACATATTTGGTATCGCTGCCTTACAAATGCTCAATCTATCAAAATATAAAATCCATTAATCTGTAAAGAATATAGCAAGAAAAAATCAAAACGTCAGCATTCCGTTTTGGGTTCTTTTTGTTTTTTTTGGTCACCACAAAATTACATTAAAATGCAACAACAGGCGATCAAAACATCTCCTCTACCCAAAATGGTATATTTCTAAAAGTCAGTTCAAGACACAAAAAATAAGCCGTCACTGAGGCTCAGATCCCGAAAAATGAGAACACTACAGGTGTAGGAAAATGCAACAAAAGCATTTTTTTTTTGTTTTTTTTACAAACTTCTGAATTTGTTTTCACCACTTAGACAAAAGTAAAACTATACATATTTGGTATCTACAACCTGGTACTGACCTGGGGAATCCTACTGCCGGGTCAGTTTTACTGTATAGTGAATATGGTAAAACTTGGAATTTTCTTTTCAGTTTCTGGTACAATATATTGCACAATGAATAGTGTAATTCAAAAGTACAACCCCTCTTGCAAAAAAAAAAAGCACCCATATGGTTATATTGACAGAAAAATAAGAAAGTTATGGCTCTTGGAAGAAGGGGAATAAAAAATGAAAACAGAAAATTGCAGGGGGTGGAAAGGTGAAATACCTAGTGCCTCTCAGCCATAGGCTGAGAGGCACTTCCATGTTAGGGTGCGCTGGCCCTTTAAGAATGGCGCGTGCCCTAAGTGTGTTACCAGGAGGCCTGCGCGGCACATAAAGGTCCTGGGAGTCGGTGGCAGGGACTGAGCAGCTTTCGCTGAGTTGCAGGAGGGTTTAGGGTGCCAGCGTCCCTGCTGAGGGATTGTGGCAGGACAGTGCGGGCATGCTGCTAACGACACTACAAACATTCTGTGGCTTCTGTAATTATAGAACTGTCAATCAAGAAAGATAAGAGCAGAAATAGATGCAAAAGACCTAGTTAGGAAAGTGCCTTGAACTATTTGGCTATTCAAGGTGCACCCAGTGACTGTACGGTTGGTTTGAACAGTCTTTTTTGCGCTGACAGACTTCCCTTAATGGAATTGTCCACTATTGAACTCCTTTAACCCCAACAATTAAGGCCGCTTTACACGCAACGCCATCGCTAACGAGATATCGCTGGGGTCACGGAATTCATGACGCACATCCGGCCACGCTAGCGATGTCGTTGCATGTGACACCTACGAGCGACCGCTAATGATCCGAAAAACGGCAAAAATCGTTGATTGTTAACACGTCGTTCCTTTCCCAATTATCGTTGCTGATTTTGGACGCAGGTTGTTCGTCGTTCCTGAGACAGCACACATCGCTACATGTGACACCCCGGGAACGACGAACAACAGCGTACCGGCGCCCTCCGGCAACGAGGTTGGAGTGACGTTCATGCGGCTGCTCTCCGCTCCTCTGCTTCTATTGTTGGCCCGCTGTGTGACGTCGCTGTGACGCCGCATGAACCACCCCCTTAAAGAAGAGTTTGTTCGCCGCCCACAGTGACGTCGTTCAGAAGGTATGTGCGTGTGACGCGTACTAGCGATATTGTTCGCCACGGGCAGCGATTTGCCCATGACGCACGCACGACGGGGTCGGGTGCAATCGCTAGCGATGTCGCAGCTTGTAAAGCAGCCTTTAGAGGTGGACTTTGCTGCAGGGAGATTCCCAAATTAGTCAGAAACCTAGCCTACAGTCATCACCAAGGTGGCAGTCATGAAAGTGTCCAGCCAGTGGACAAGACAAACATTACCAGGATCAGGTTGGGCCGTGCTCACATCAGCGGTATTTTGCCGCAAAGCTGGATCCGTCACAAATGCGTCTCAGTTCCATTAATTTCCAATGGAATCGCTGCAAGATGTGGACACATGCGGTTGTGTATGACGCACGCAACCGCATGTGACCGCATCTTGCCGCGATTCCATTGGAAATGTATGGAACTGAAACGCATTTGTGCCGGATCCGGCTTTGCGGCAAAATACCGCTGATGTGAGCGGCGCTTAACAGATGAATTATTCAAGAACAGAGGCAGCGATAATATCCAAAGTCAGGATCAGGGTCAACGTAAAACGATCAGGTGGCATCTGGTGGCCATTTATTCCACTTCCTTGACAGAATCCCTCTAGTTTTTAGGATCGGCAGTTGATCTGATGTGCAGGGCTGTGGAGTCGGTAAGCCAAACCTTCGACTCCGACTCCGACTCCTCAAATTCTCTTGCACCGACTCCGACTCCGACTCCGGCTCCGACTCCGACTCCTACATATATTGCTTAGTTAGGTGAAAAATTTATTGTAGTACATGAATATGTGTATGTGAACATCAGACATTTAATAATTTTTATGATACGATAATCAAGATATTTGGATAGAACATAAAATATATTTATTGGAATACAACTTTAGAACACAAAAAACTGTAATAAATTGTAAATATGTAATACACTATGTAATATACAGTAGATTACATATATATCTTGTGTGTGTATATACACTGTGTGTGTATATATATATATATATATATATATATATATATTACATATTTACAATTTATTAGTTTTTTGTGTTCTAAAGTTGTATTCCAATAAATATTTTATGTTCTATCCAAATATCTTGATTATTGTATCATAAAAACAATTAAATGTCTGATGTTCACATTGTACTACAATAAATTTTTCACTTAAATATAAGCATTATACTAAATGTTATTATTTAGTAAAATATTCAGCACATTCTGCATTGCACTCCTGTCCCCAATTTATTATATATTTTAGGAGTCGGAGTCGGTGCATTTTATACCGACTCCGACTCCGACTCCGACTCCGACTCCACCAAAATGAGCTCCGACTCCGACTCCACGACTCCGACTCCGACTCCACAGCCCTGCTGATGTGCATCAGTTACGTACATCTTTAGGCTCTTTAACCTCCTCACAAATACGCTCTAGTTATACAATGTAAATGTTATGGGGGGTTTTCTTCTAGTTTTATTATTCATCTTTTTATGGGGAAACCCATTTGAGTTGGTCGTGGCTCGTTAGTGCGTAAGATCATTTGTCTGCCCGTCTTCATCACACTTTTCACAGACATCTCAAGTATACTGTTTTAAGATATTTTATCATATGGATTAAAAAATTAAAGGATTATGCAACAAAGGAAACCTAACCCTGCCACGCTGATGACACAATCAAAATAAATCAGCAAACCCAGACCGAAACCTTATCCAGCCGACAGCCATGATTCTGTTGTGCTACTTTCTGGGGAATTTATTCTCTTTCCATTGTCAGCTTTTTCCATCTTCTCAATTGCAGAATTACAGGGACTTCCAATACTAGATTAATTATTTTCTAGAATTTAGTAAGTAGTTTATTATGTATGAGGCATCCTTACTATATATATATTTTATTTTAATTCTGATCTTTTTTTTACTATAAATATTCCACCTTATATTCATCCATTTCATGACACATATGAGAAGTGTCTCTTTAAGATGACCGCTTCAAAATGCCTCCTGTATGGAGAAACTGGTGGCATGCATTGCTCAGGTGTGATTTTGGGCCATTCTTCCACACAAACACTTTTCAAATTCTGAAGGTCCCGTGGGCTCCTTCTATGAACGTTGAGCTTTAGTTCCTTCCATAAATGTTCTATTGGATTTGGGTCAGGTCATTAGCTCAGCTTTTCTACCAGCTTTATTTTCTTTCTCTGAAAACAATTGAGCGTTCCCTTGGCTGTGTGTTTGGGATAATTTTCTTGCTGAAATGTCCACCCTCGTTTCATCCTTATAGATAGCAGCTTACTGTTTTCTTTAAAACAATTGTACCTGCGGATTCCAGGTCTTTCTGTAGCTCTCCAAAGGGCATTCTTGCCTCTTGGACAACTCTTTTGATAATTCTTTTCACTTTTCTGTCTGACATCTTGTGGGGAACACCTGATTGTGGCCGGTTTATGGTGAAATCATGTTCTTTCTGTGACGCCCCTGACTCTATCAGGGTGTCACAGGGAACTGCACCCCTGTCTCTCATGGTGCAGAACTCACCCTCTATGGTTCTGGGTTCCTACACACTGGTATTGCTTCCATCAGCACTCAAATCCTAACTACACCTCGCACCACACCCTGTCAAGCACACCAGTGGGTGGTGTAGCTGGAATAGGGCCACCCACCTAGGGGTCAGGCAGACTGGTGGGGGGGAGGAAGTCAGATCAGTAGTATCCCTCAGAGAGTGAGCAGCTGGGGGAGTTGGAGCTCCCTGTGTGACCTTGGTTGGGTCGCAGACGGTGGTCTGGGACCAGAGGAGTCGGAGACCCGGTCGCAGGGTATTTGGAGAGGGTGCCCAGACTTAGTTTTGGAGAACGGTCAGCACTAGAAGTCCAGTAACCGGACCGGTACTGAGCACGGAGGGGTAGAGGACCCTAGATCAGGGACTAGCTTCATGCAACCTGATAATTCACCTATGGAGGACAGTCTCTTTATGAACTTTCCCCAAGAGCTCAGAGATCGAAGGCATCAACACAATGAGGGTGATAGGGCCTTCCAGCTTATGCAGCCCACTGAAATCCCAAGTGTCAGCCATCGAGAGCACAGCTCCACTATATCACTATAGGGAACGGGACCCTGACCGCTTCAGGCCGAAGGGTTACTCAGGAACATCTACACAATTGTGCATGGAGGCAGGCTCCGGCCCATTAAAGCCTGCTTTACACGTTGCAATTTCGCATACGATATCGTATGCGATTTGCAACGCCCCCATCGTATGTGTGGCACGTTCAATTTGTTGAACGTGCCGCACAAACGATTAACCCCCGTCACACGTACTTACCCCTCCATACGACCTCGATGTGGGCGGCGAACATCCACTTCCTGGAGTGGGAGGGATGTTCGGCGTCACATTGACGTCACGCAGCAGCCGGCCAATAGAGGCGGAGGGGCGGAGCTGAGCGGGACGTAAACATCCCGCCCACCTCCTTCCTTCCGCATTGTGGGCCGGGAGCCGCAGGACATAGGTATGATCTGTTCATCGTTCCCGGGGTGTCACACGCTCCAATGTGTGCTACCCCGGGTACGATAAACAATCTGACGTGCAATTCTAGAGAAAGGTACGAAGTGTATGCGATGAACGTTTTAATGTTCAATCGCAATCGCACGTACCTGTCACACACTGCAATGTAACTTACGATGCCGGATGTGCGTCACTTACGACGTGACCCCGCCGACACATTGTAAGATACATTGCAGCGTGTAAAGGTGGCTTTAGCAATACTAGTGGGGACGGACACCCGGACGAGCTCCCCAAAGTGGCAGCGGCACCCAGAGACTTGGTTTACTTCTGTATCAGAGTCTGCTTAGTGATTGCACCAAAATCTTCACCGCCTGAGTGAGTACACTTGCCTCCCTGGGTCATGCCTGTCCGCATAGTCTGCACAACACTGTCCGCCTCTTTTATACAGAGTCCTGGGGCCTCCCCTACCCGTGGAGGGATCACCATCTGGCTGCCCCACTCCATCTTCCCCCGGGTACTTCCATCGGCAGCGGCGGTACTCACCTTACCGCGAACCACGGGTGGCGTCACAAACTCTCCCTTGTAAATATATCCACTTTTAATTGAGCAGCCACTGAGCCCCGGGTCCAGGGACCCTCGAGCCACAGCAAACCCCAGATCCGAGCAGTTCGCCTGCTCCAGGGGGGGGCACATTTCCACTTCAAGATTATGGCCCCAACAGTGCTTTCTGGAACCTTCAGTATTGTTGAAGTTCTTCTATAACCAATACCAGCATTATGTTTTGCGACAATAAGGTTGTGAAGGTCTTTAAACAGCTCATTGGTTTTAGCCATCATGAGATGTTTCTTGTGTGGCAACTTGGTAATGAGACACCTTTTTATAAGCTAACAGTTGACCCAGCTCGTAATTGGAAGGATTGCTTTCTAAATGCTGATATAGATTTCAGCTGGTGTCATGACTCCACTGCTTTTTGCATCTTTATTTCTTCATGTGCTCAATACTTTATTCCTGTGTCTCTTCTCATTATTACACATGACTACATTTCTGGACCTCTATGGTTTCGTTTTTCTTTTTTTTTTTTTTTTTGCTTGTGTGGATTGGATGGATTGTTACCAATATATAGTGAGAAATTCACGTCATTACACCTTCAGAAATATATTTCTTTACTTAGAAATTGTTGAGGTGTTCAATACTTATTTCACCCAGTGTGTGTGTGTGTGTGTGTGTGTGTGTGTAATTTAGAGACACTTCAACAGAATTTTTTTGTTAAGTTTAGGGTTCTGCAGTGCTACAGTCACCAAGGGGCGGCGAGCATCTGGGAGTGAACCCAATGGGCCGTACACCGGACTCCCCGAGAAGGAGCTAACCAGTAGCGAACCTTTATACAGGGGCTGTCTAGTGCAGCAATTCTGTGCCTAAATGTACAACAGCCAGGAACCGGTTGTGTTCGGCTCTTTTGGGCGGGTATAGTCTCTTATTGTCCAATGCTGGTGTGCTTGGATGTGGAAGCACGGAGATGGTAACTCGGACTTGGCAGCACGGAGCTAGAGGCTCTGACGTGGCAGCACGGAGGTAGAGGCTCTGACGTGGCAGCACGGAGGTAGAGGCTCTGACGTGGCAGCACGGAGGTAGAGGCTCTGACGTGGTAGCACGGAGGTAGAGGCTCTGACGTGGCAGCACGGAGGTAGAGGCTCTGACGTGGCAGCACGGAGGTAGAGGCTCTGACGTGGCAGCACGGAGGTAGAGGCTCTGACGTGGCAGCACGGAGGTAGAGGCTCTGACGTGGCAGCACGGAGGTAGAGGCTCTGACGTGGCAGCACGGAGGTAGAGGCTCTGACGTGGCAGCACGGAGGTAGAGGCTCTGACGTGGCAGCACGGAGGTAGAGGCTCTGACGTGGCAGCACGGAGGTAGAGGCTCTGACGTGGCAGCACGGAGGTAGAGGCTCTGACGTGGCAGCACGGAGGTAGAGGCTCTGACGTGGTAGCACGGAGGTAGAGGCTCTGACGTGGCAGCACGGAGGTAGAGGCTCTGACGTGGCAGCACGGAGGTAGAGGCTCTGACGTGACAGCACGGAGGTGGTGGTAGAGTGCAGGCAATAGGACGAGACAGAGGTTAGGCACATGAGACTGGAACTAGGACTAAATAGCAGGATTAGACACAGAACATACAGGGACCTGAGAACTAGCAATGCACTAATAGGCAGCGTTTCTCAGGCGCCTCCAGTAAGGGGAGGCAGTCTTAAATACCTTTAGGGTAACAGGTGATCTAGGAATAGCTTCCGGGTAATGGGACGCCTGTCCCTTTTAAGAAAGGGGGCGTGAACACGCGCACACCCTATGGGCGCTCACAGCAGAACTGCGTGTGGCCTGGTAGCAGGAGGAGGCCACAGCAGATCCCATGACAACAGGAGAGAAGCGAGAGGGACCGCCGGGCAAGTGAGAGGCTAGGTGCCCCCGCCAGAGCCTGGAAGCGAGGATGCGTGGGGAAACCATGCTGGGACTGGGCCGGTGAGAGGGAGGACACCCCCGTCGGGACCTGGAAGCGGGAACGCGTGGGGATACCACGCTGGAACTGGGACTGGGCGCTACATGCGGGTTTGGCCGGACTTTAGATAAAGTTCTGTTCTGGACTGAGACTTGACTTGAACCTTATTGGAAGTCATGCAGCCAGCCATAAACAGATCACTTCCGGAGGCGGGTGGGCGGGGTTTTATTTTTGAACACACAACATCCGATCACGCTGTTGTTACCCCCAGTGTGAGCCACTCAGAGACTGCCAGCGGCTCGCACAGGGCCGAGAACCGAGCATACCCAAGTACAACGATGCTTGCAAGAGTGGTTTGCGTACGTAAAGCTCCCAAACTCTAAACTCAAATACTGATTTATTTATTTATTTATTTATTTATTTTTTTGCAAAGTCTTCAGTACGAACACTGAACTTTAAAGTTCAGGTTCGCTCATCTCTAAATAAGAGTAACTATTTAAAAAATAAAATAAAATTACAAAAAAACCTCTAAATATTAAATTGTAAAATTAAAACTTAAAAAGAGACTTCTCCTGAAATGGGTGAAATACTTTAATGCTAACGTCATAAAAAAGATCATGAAACGAGCTGTGAAGCCAACCATGTGGCATCCACATCCCTATAATCAATTTCCTAAGCGAGGGACCAACTGGAGAGGCTGGGCTTAGCTGAGCTGGGGACGGCTTAGCTAAGCAGGGGACGGCTTAGCTGAGCAGGGCGCGGCTTAGCTGAGCAGGGCGCAGCTTAGCTGAGCAGGGGACGGCTTAGCTGAGCAGGGGGCGGCTTAACTGAGCAGGGGGCGGCTTAGCTGAGCAGGGGGCGGCTTAGCTGGGCAGGGGGCGGCTTAGCTGAGCAGGGGGCGGCTTAGCTGAGCAGGGGGCGGCTTAGCTGAGCAGGGGGCGGCTTAGCTGAGCAGGGCTCGGCTTAGCTGAGCAGGGCGCGGCTTAGCTGAGCAGGGGGCGGCTTAGCTGAGCAGGGGGCGGCTTAGCTGAGGCAGGGGGCGGCTTAGCTGAGGCAGGGGGCGGCTTAGCTGAGGCAGGGGGCGGCTTAGCTGAGGCAGGGGGCGGCTTAGCTGAGGCAGGGGGCGGCTTAGCTGAGGCAGGGGGCGGCTTAGCTGAGGCAGGGGGCGGCTTAGCTGAGGCAGGGGGCGGCTTAGCTGAGGCAGGGGGCGGCTTAGCTGAGGCAGGGGGCGGCTTAGCTGAGGCAGGGGGCGGCTTAGCTGAGCAGGGGGCGGCTTAGCTGAGAAGGGGGCGGCTTAGCTGAGGCAGGGGGCGGCTTAGCTGAGCAGGGGGCGGCTTAGCTGAGCAGGGGGCGGCTTAGCTGAGCAGGGAGCGGCTTAGCTGAGCAGGGGGCGGCTTAGCTGAGCAGGGGGCGGCTTAGCTGAGCAGGGGGCGGCTTAGCTGAGCAGGGAGCGGCTTAGCTGAGCAGGGGGCGGCTTAGCTGAGCAGGGGGCGGCTTAGCTGAGCAGGGGGCGGCTTAGCTGAGCAGGGGGCGGCTTAGCTGAGCAGGGAGCGGCTTAGCTGAGCAGGGGGCGGCTTAGCTGAGGCAGGGGGCGGCTTAGCTGAGGCAGGGGGCGGCTTAGCTGAGGCAGGGGGCGGCTTAGCTGAGGCAGGGGGCGGCTTAGCTGAGGCAGGGGGCGGCTTAGCTGAGGCAGGGGGCGGCTTAGCTGAGGCAGGGGGCGGCTTAGCTGAGGCAGGGGGCGGCTTAGCTGAGGCAGGGGGCGGCTTAGCTGAGGCAGGGGGCGGCTTAGCTGAGCAGGGGGCGGCTTAGCTGAGAAGGGGGCGGCTTAGCTGAGGCAGGGGGCGGCTTAGCTGAGCAGGGGGCGGCTTAGCTGAGCAGGGGGCGGCTTAGCTGAGCAGGGAGCGGCTTAGCTGAGCAGGGGGCGGCTTAGCTGAGCAGGGGGCGGCTTAGCTGAGCAGGGGGCGGCTTAGCTGAGCAGGGAGCGGCTTAGCTGAGCAGGGGGCGGCTTAGCTGAGCAGGGGGCGGCTTAGCTGAGCAGGGGGCGGCTTAGCTGAGCAGGGGGCGGCTTAGCTGAGCAGGGAGCGGCTTAGCTGAGCAGGGTGCGTCTTAGCTGAGCAGAGGGCGGCTTAGCTTAATGGACACAGTTGAGCTGGATAGTCAGAAAATGTACCTCCACTAAAACTAGTCTACCTAATCTGATATCGGGCTGCTCCTTTCTTTTGCAAAGACCAACTGTGCGATGCCCAGCAAGTGCTGGGCATGGGTTGTAGCCTAATTAATAGGGCCCATGCATGAAACTGCTGGGCACTAAATAAGCAGGGCATCACCACACATGATGGTCTATCAGATGGAAGAGCTTTAGTTGAGGTAGGCTTGGTATTGATAAAGTGGCTGTATGGCGACGCATGGGTATGCAGGTCTATGGGGCACCACATATTGAAATAATTGCCCCCTGCAACTATTGTTTCAGTGCATGTGATCGAAGGTTGATGATGGGTTCCTTGCAGCTGAAACCTTTTGCAAACCTATAAACTTTGAGCTTTCACTCTGTTGATGGACTCCTTTCCCTGGCGGACACAGACAGTAATGGGCCCCTGTGCAGGAATATTATATGGGCCCCTTGTAGTCCAAGAGCTCATGAAAATGGTCAATTGCACCTCCTTTTGGCCCCCTGACCTCCCGGGTGGTTGCATCAATGATTTGTCCGCCCCTTTCTTTCCTCTGACCCCATTTTGCTATTTTGTGCGCTGCTGGGTGTCGCCGACCTGTAAGTGCTACATCGTAGTTTACACGGTGCTTTCATTTACATTGTAACCTCTGGAAGAACCGAGTAAAAGATTTGCTAGAAATCCCAGCTGTGGAGCGCCCGTGCATGCCAGCGCCTGTTCTGCCGCCCTGGAAACCGTATATCTCCCATGCTTAAAAGGCATGGAAGCTTTTATGTGGAGGCAGATTAGCTATTTATATAAAATAAACATTATAAACAAAAGACGCTGCAATGTCTGACCGCTACGTGACCTGAAAGAAACTTTTTCTCAGCTACACCCTCAAATACTTCCCAGGTGCAACAAATGATCCTCTCTGCCTGGTGTGTGGTTCCTGGTGTGTGGCGCTTGCCCTGTGGCACCCTTCGTGCATGCAGCTTCCACCTGCCTGTGATATTTTCTACTCCTCAGACAGTGGACCTGACTTGCTCTCCCGTTTCTTTGCTGGTTTTGGTCCCTCGATAATTCACCTTTTCACACGTTGGTATGGTCCGTAGATACAGCAAAGCTAAGGTCAAGAAATAGAAATGCCAATCGTCTCCTAACCTGCCGTGATCAGATCCAAAAAATATATACCAAAAAAAAGTGTAAATATTATCCCATCCTAAATTCTGTGATGCGATCTTGAGCCAGGGAACTAGTCTGATTGCCGTATGTAGAGTCGGGAAGGAATGTGTCCCCTAAGGCTAAGATCACACTTCCGTTGTTTTGCATCAGTCACAATCCTTCCCCTTGAGGAATTAAGGCCGCTTTACACACAACGATCTCGTTAGCGATGTGACACGTTCAGATCGTTGCTACGATTTGCCGAGATCGCTCATAGGTCGTTTTGTAGCGGTCACACGTACACATCTCACAAACGACGCTACATCGTTCAGCGATATATTGTTTGACCAAAGTGGTCGTGTGGACATCGTCACACAGCATTCTTCCCAACGATTCCGGCAACGACAGAGGTGTATAATTGTCCATAGCATACACCCTGGCGTGACACCAATCAGAGCGGAGGAGGCGTGGAGCATTGCTCATAACGACACGCCCTCGTCGCTGATGACGGACGCACTAACGATGTTGATCGTGTCTGCTGCATTCGAAACGACGAACAATATTTTGAAAATGAACGACTTGTCAACGATCAACGATTTTCGCTATTTTTACGATCGTTCGGAGTCGCTCGTAGGTGTCACACACAACAACGTCGCTAACCACGACAGAAGTGCGTCACGAAAACCATGACCCCGACGACATATCGTCAGATAAATCATAGCGTGTAAAGAGGCCTTTACGGTATCCTGCAAATATTTTGCAGGAATCCGTTTTTTCCCCATATGCTTCTATTAGCGACGGATTGCGACGTATGGCCCTGCGTTGCATCCACCATGTGACCGATCAGTCGTTTACTGACTGACTGTCAGGCGGGAGCAACGCTGGATGTAATGTTTTTTGGAGCGGCAAAAAAACGCACTCCGCAGGATTCCCTCGCAATTCGTCAAGAACTGTAATGGACGTCTATGGTGCTGGATTCCGGATTCCGTCGTGTGACAGATTACGACGGAATCCAGTGCTGGATTTTGTCATGCTCTACTGAGCATGTCTGGCACTCCCATCGGGCTGTCCCAAACACAAATGGATCACGACGGATCCGTCAAAAAACAGATGCCCCACGGATGTAACTTACGAGACAGATCAGTTTTTTCACAGGATTCCTGTCAACGGAATTCTGTTAAATAACACATCCGTTGCGTCAGTTGACTTCTAAAAAACGACGGATACGCCGTTGTGACGCAACGACGGACCTGACGGATTTAAACAACGGAAGTGTGAACTTAGCCTAACATGGAGCTCATTGTTTGCCTCATGGGGTTGCTCTTCTGGATCATCATGTTAGGCTATTCGTTGAGCTTGATGGACTTCTTTCTAGCTTCAACCTAAAAAAAATACTATGACCCTAAATTTAAAGGGAACCTTTCACCAGATTTGGTGACTATAAGCTGCGGCCACCACGACTAAGCTCTTATATACCGTATTCTGGAATACTGTATATAAGAGCCCACTGGTGGTGGCCGTGGTTTATAGTCACCAAATCTGCTGACAGGTTCCCTTTAATATTTGCCCAAGCACATTGGCACATTCGCAGACAAAAGCCGAAGATTGGAGTCTAAAGTTGGCCTTCCAGTGATAGGCAGCTAAGATTTTGGTGCAACCGGTTGATTAAATGAATGTGTATCGGGCAGTCTGGACTGTTTTCCTGGGACAAATGTCTTGTTATACAAGGATTGGACATGTTGGATTTTAATATGCCCTCTTCTTAGTTCTCAATGCTAACAGGCCAATGACACATGTGGCTTATGTCCCTTTTCCCCATTGTTAAGCATTTTTCGCCCACCCGAGCCAAAAATGCAGGGGTTATGTTGAGAAGTGCGTTAATATGTAAATGTCCAAATACTTTTTACGACTTAATCGTCTTTTTTTGTTATGAGAAATATGAGTGCCGCACTAGGAACGGGAACATACTTGGATGTAAAGAATATATGACTTAATACATGAATATCATAATAATTTTCCATAATTTGTGATTGATGGTAAGTGATTGTCCGTCATTCATTGATCAGGAAAGGTTAGCAAGCTGCAGTCCCAGTAACCTCCACAATGAGGCGCCAGACGCCAACTGATTCCACACTCCGTTGCCGGTATGGTACCTCGCCACCTCTCCTGCCTGTCCTCATAAATATTCACTCACCGCACTGTAATAAAAATAAAATAGAAAACATTTACTTACCGAGAACTTTCCTCTCCAGCGTCCTCATCTTCTGCAGAAAGCAGGAGGGAGAAGGGTTTGACGCTCAGTTTCCCAGTATATCTTCTGTGAAGGGTTTTCTTTTGGGGTGACGATGATTTGGGGTGACAATTTAATGTTAGAGCATCTCCTTGATCCCTCAGCAGGTGCCATCATTACACCGTTACAATATGTACCTCAAACCCCCAATCGGGGCACTTATTTAGTGTGTGCACAGTATGCGAATATTGGCACCACTTGGTCTACCTGGGTTGCGGGAAGTCATCAAGTAACCGTAGACGTGGTGAGCTTTGTGCCACCGGACCATAGTGGCCAACCACCGCACAACTGTATGAGTGCACCCTGTTTTCTATTCCGTAGCAGTGGAAGGCACGGTGAACACCAGACACGGTCACGTACTGCCTACTATAGATGTGTCGCTTCTGAACCTACTTCTAGACCAGGGGGTCTCACACTCGGCTGGGTGTATGGGCTGCACATAGACAAAAAATAATTTGGGGGGCCACATTCTTTTCAAGACAAAGTGACATTTTTATTGTTACCATATTTTTTTCTATAAATCTTTTTGAATGACGTTTTTGGAACATTTTTTTCTTTCATTTATTATAGCATACATGCATTTTTGTTTACATATAACAAAAAAACCCAAAAACATTATTTATGGTAAAAAAAATCATTTTTATTTTGAGGTTTGTTTTTGTTTTGTTTTCTTTTACATTTTACCCCCTTTTTGTAAGTAATATAGTTTTACAATTAGCACCATATAGTAATTTTGCCCAACATCTTGTAGTAATGTTCCCATCATGGTGTTCATCTTTTAGTAATGTCCCCCATTCTGTTCCCCATCTTGTAGTAATGTGCCCATCCTTGTCCCCATCCTGTAGTAATGTGCCTACCTTTGTCCCCTTGTAGTAGCAATGTGCCCATCTTTGTGCCCATCCTGTAGTAATGTGTCTCCATACTTGTGCCCATCCTGTAGTAATGTGTCTCCATACTTGTGCCCATCCTGTAGTAATGTCCCCATCCTTGTTCCCATCCTGTAGTAATGCTCCCATCCTGTAGTAATGTCCCCATCCTTGTTCCCATCCTGTAGTAATGCTCCCATCCTGTAGTAATGTCCCCATCCTTGTTCCCATCCTGTAGTAATGCTCCCATCCTGTAGTAATGTCCCCATCCTTGTTCCCATCCTGTAGTAATGCTCCCATCCTGTAGTAATGTGCTTATCCTTGACCCTGTCTTGTAGGAATGTGCCCATAACATTTGTCCCCTTTTACTAATGTGCTCATGCAGGCCCCCTTTTTTTTTTTTTTTAAAGTAATGTCTCCTTTACGGGTCCTTTTTTTTTAGCAATGTCTCATCCTTGACTCCTATTGTGCCATTCTAAACACACACACACACACACACACACACACACACACACACAGTAAACGTTTGGACACACCTTCTCATTCAAAGAGTTTTCTTTATTTGCATGACTTTAAAAATTGTAGATTCACATTGAAGGCATCAAAGCTATGAATTAACACATGTGGAATGAAATACTTAAAGTGTGAAACAACTGAAAATATGTCTTATATTCTAGGTTCTTCAAAGTAGCCACCTTTTGCTTTGATTACTGCTTTGCACACTTTTGGCACCAAGCCATGTAGAGTTCATCCGTGCACCTTTTCTACAAAGATACGGTGGTTGGATCCAAAGATCTCAAATTTGGACTCATCAGACCAAAGCACAGATTTCCACTGGTCTAATGTACGTTCCTTGTGTTCTTTAGCCCAAACAAGTCTCTTCTGCTTGTTGCCTGTCCTTTAGCAGTGTTTTTTTGGCAGCTATTTTACCATGAAGGCCTGCTGCACAAAGTCTCCTCTTAACAATCATTCCAGAGATGAGAAGGTGTGTCCAAACTTTTGGTCTGTACTGTACATACATACATATATACACATATATACAGACACACACACACACACTCTCGCACTAAAAAAAAAAAAACAAACACTCTTCTCACCTGTCCTCCTTTCCCTCGGTGTCCTCTTCCCTGCTTCTTGCGGCCCGCAGGCACGGTGATCCGATGCAGGGACCGCCGCTATCAGCGCTTTATCTGATAATCAGATGAACGTTTTGCTGGCCCTGCACAGTGTTAAGTTCTCTCTGTTCCACTATTCCAATGGCAGCCGCTGGCCAATCAGAGGCAAGCAACTGAGGTCATCTGCGTCAGATGCTTGCCTCTTATTGGCCAGCGGCTGCCATTGGAATAGTTGTACAGAGACAGCTTGACCCTGCACAGCTCCGGCAAAACATTCATCTGAAATAAAGGGCTGACGGCCGTGGCTCCTGCACCGGCTGCGATCGTTACTGTGTCCAACGGACCTGTGGACCGCAAGAAGCAGCATGTTTGAGACCCTTGTTCTAGAACCTAAGTTCTCAGCCTGGTATGTGCACCCCTGGAGGTACTTACCATAACCACCACTGCCCAAAGTTTTTTTTATGTAATTTATCTTATTTAGGGTTACTACTTGAGGACCATCGAGACCCCTTCAACAGATTTTCAGATACCTTATAGCTATTGTGAAAGTTTTTGTTTTTTCTTGCTTGATAAATTTTTACCTTTTAACTCTTAGTGTGATGTTGAAATCTGAGCGGTAAGAATATTTCATACATGAAATCATGACAAGGTGCCTCGGCTAGGAGGAGAAAGGTGAGATTAGTAACTCTTCCTTGACTTACAGTAGGTTAAAAGGTTACGTAAGGACATTCATAATACACTCTATTCCGTGACATAATGTAAAGAATCTGCCGCATCAGACTTCACTGCGTATGAACGTTCTCACCGATTTGTGTGTGATGTTTTGTTAGACTCGCACCGACATTGGAAGCAACATGTGCTGCGCACACATCAATCACACATTATATGCATGTGGGACATCACGTACATGTATATACATATCACACATGGCACTCACACATTATATAAATTTGTGTAAATTTGTGTTGGTGAGCACTTCTCCTTTACTGAGATAATGCATCGACCTCACAGGTGTGACATACCAAGATGCTAATTAGACAGCATGATTATTGCACAGGTGTGTCTTAGGCTGGCCACAATAAATGTGCATGGGGAGCAGGTGTGTTAAAGGGAACCAAACATCAGGATTTTCATGTTAAAGGTGCAGCCAGTGCAGCACTGGCACGATCAGGCACAGTGTGTACATACCATTAGTGGGCAGCTCGGGTGTTTAGGCTGTGAAATCCAACTTTATAAAGTTTGAAAATTTGTGCACTTTTTGATTGACGTGTGCACCTCTCTCCTAATGTCCGGGCGTGTTATGCACTTGTATCCCCGCCCCCCGCCGCTTGTTCCTCCCTCTCTCTGGTTGTTTGCAAATTTCTCTCTTCAGAAACATGGCGCCGGAGTTGGCACCTGCGCATAGCGCTTATCTCCGGCGCCATGTTTCTGAAGCCCGCAGTACTTAATATTTTGCAGGAGAGGGCGGCGCATGCGCCCTCGCTTCTTCAGATCCCGTTGTGACCGCGGGACCGTGCGTGGTCACAACAGGACTGCAGAACAGCTGATGAGAGGATGCGATACTGGTCATTGGAAGTTCAACAAGATATCTCATGGCAAAGAATTTTCTGACGAGCTGAAAAAAAAGAGTTCTTTCTCTCTATAAAGATGACTAAGACTATAAGAAGATTGCAAAGACCACACAGTGGCTTAACACAGGTTCCACTCAGAAAAGGCCTTGCCATGGTCGACCAAAGAAGTTGAGTGCACATGCTCAGCATCATGTCTGGAGGTTGTCTTTTCAAAATAGACATATTACTGCTGCTAGCATTGCTGCAGAGGTTATGGGTGAGTCCACTTCTCAGTGTTCAGACCATACGCTGCACACTACATTAAATTGGTTTGCATGGATGTCATCCCAGAAGGAAGCCTCTTCTAAAGATGATGCACAAGAAAGAATGCAAACAGTTTGCTGAAGACAAGCAAACTAAGGACATGGATTACTGGAACAGTGTCCTGTGGTCTGAGAGGACCAAGATGAATGTATTTGGTTCAGATGGTGTCAAGCATGTCTGGCGGCAACCAGGTGAGGAGTACAAATACCAGTGTGTCCTGCCTACAGTCAGGCATGGTGGTAAGAGTGTCATGGTTTGGCCAAGTGCTGCAAGCTGTTAGGAGCTACAGATCATTGAAAGAACCATGAATGCCAACATGTATTGTGACATTCTGAAGCAGAGCATGTTCCCCTCCCTTAGAAAACTGGGCTGCAGGGCAGTTTTCCAACATAATGACGCCATACACACCTCCAATATGACCACTGCCTTGGTAACAAAACTGAGGGTAAAGGTTTCCGACTGGCCAAGCATGTCTCCAGACATAAACTTTATTGAGCATCTGTGAGCCTCCAAAAGTGGAAGGTGGAGTAGCGTAAGGTCTCTAACATCCCCCAGCTGTCGTCATTGATGATGGAAGATGATCCATAATGGGCGGTCTTTATCTGTCCACATGTACAGTACAGACCAAAAGTTTGGACACCCCTCCTCATTCAAAGAGTTTTCGTTATTTTCATGACTCTAAAAATTGTAGATTCACATTGAAGGCATCAAAACTATGAATTAAAACATGTGGAATGAAATACTTAAAGTGTGAAACAACTGAAAATATGTCTTATATTCTAGGTTCTTCAAAGTAGCCACCTTTTGCTTTGATTACTGCTTTGCACACTCTTGGCATTCTCTTGATGAGCTTCAAGAGGTAGTCACCGGAAATGGTTTTCCAACAGTCTTGAAGGAGTTCCCAGAGATGCTTAGCACTTGTTGGCCCTTTTGCCTTCACTCTGCGGTCCAGCTCACTCCAAACCATCTCGATTAGGTTCAGGTCTGGTGACTGTGGAGGCTAAGTCATCTGGCGTAGCATCCCATCACTCTCCTTCTTAGTCATATAGCCCTTACACAGCCTGGAGGTGTGTTTGGGGTCATTGTCCTGTTGAAAAATAAATGATGATCCAACTAAACGCAAACCGGATGGAATAGCACGCCGCTGCAAGATGCTGTGGTTGCCATGCTGGTTCAGTATGCCTTCACTTTTGAATAAATCCCCAACAGTGTCACCAGCAAAGCACCCCCACACCATCACACCTCCTCCTCCATGCTTCACGGTGGGAACCAGCCATGTAGAGTTCATCCGTTCACCTTTTCTACAAAGACACGGTGGTTGGATCCAAAGATCTCAAATTTGGACTCATCAGACCAAAGCACAGATTTCCACTGGTCTAATGTCCATTCCTTGTGTTATTTAGCCCAAACAAGTCTCTTCTGCTTGTTGCCTGTCCTTAGCAGTGGTTTCCTAGCAGCTATTTTACACAAAGACCTGCTGCACAAAGTATCCTCTTAATAGCTGTTCTAGAGATGAGAAAATGTGTCCAAACTTTTGGTCTGTACTGTATATATGGCTGTCAGTTTCGTATGTTCCCATATTGTTCATTTTCTTGGTCCTGACGAAGGGGACTGGATCCCAGAAACGCGTCGACCTACGGAATAAAGAATTTGTCATTAATCAACAATTCTCCTTATTGGCGGTAGCGCAGCATTAACCGCGCTTCTTCTCTCCAGCACCGAATATTAACCTACGTGGGGCTGCGGCAGCCGCCATCATCTCTGATACCTTCGTAGGGGTTGTGACTTTTCACAACATTGCCAGGTGAGTGTTACCCTTTACACACCACTACCTTTAATCTGGTAAGACCCTATTGCGCTCTCTCTTCCTAGTTTCTAAGGGATGCAAAACAAAACAGCTTCTTCTGCGCACAAAGGTATAATAGCAAATATACAGTTCTTTCAGCAGGAACATATGTAACTGCAGGTTCACCCGAACATTTTAAATCCACTTTCCTGGAGTACGGTCCTACCAGTCTCTGTATCCCCTTCAGCAGCTTCCAGCACCACAGATGTATTCCACCCTGTGCTCTGCTCCCAGTGAAGAGCATGGTCCCTCAGCAGTTCCCACACTTCATTTTCTTCAATCCCTAGCAGACTCACAGCCTTAGGTGAACACATGCCCTGGTCCTTAGTCAAAGTTGGCCATGTGCATTTAATCACATGGCTTCACATCTCCACCATTGTTGGCGCCCATCATTTCTGCTCAGCATAAATCGACTTTCATCAGTGAACAACCCTGAGGCCCACTGCTCCCTTGTTCAGCGTAGATGATCCCAAGCCAATGCAAGACAATGACACATGGTCGTGTGTTCAGGTACCCTTGCACGCAGACAATGCTGATGCAAATTGTTTTGATTGGTCTGATGTGACATTTGGGTTACACTCGAAGCTCAGTGGCCACTTCCGTCTGAGACTTTCCTTCTTGAAGCCTCACAATGACTAGGTACTGTGCATCAATTTTTTGGTGTCATCTTGGTGTCATGATGTCAAAACGTGAACAGCATGATGAGGAGAACTGTTTAAATACCAATTGTAATTGAACTCCCAAAAATTTATTGGGTGATTCATGGATTACTCATTGCAAATTTAGCCATTAGGCTCCTTGTTAAGGCCCCTTAAGACACCGAGACTTTCTAGCGATCCCACCAGCAATCCTGACCTGGCCGGGATCGCTGGAAAGTCTCTAAACAGTCGCTGGTGAGCTGTCAAATAGGCAGATCTGGCCAGCGACGCAGCAGCGATACGGACCTGCAGAACGACCTCGCTGGTCGTTGGGGACGTGTCACACAGCAGCTATTTGATGACTCACACCTATGTTAGGGGCGTGGTGTTTGGCGCTGAAGCCACATATGTGTCCTTTTTACACGCCCCCCTGTTGTTGATCGCTAGTGCATTCTTATTGGCGACCCTGAGCTTGCAAAGATTGGCAAAAGTCGCGCTTGTATATCCTTTGTTCCTGGGCTTCTGAGCTTTGTTCCTGAGCTTTATAGTATTGCAGACTGGAGAACTCTCTAGTGATCCGCAAACCAGCGCGCTCAGGAACAAGGTAGATTTGAAACAAAGGACGGAAGCGCTAAAGTTGCCTTCTTTTCAGTGAAAGCCGCCCAATCAGAACACAACAGAAATCACCAATCGGAGGTAAGGGGGTGGGAAAGGGAACGCTATAGCACGCCTATGGGCTGGGTCGCTAACAATGTCGTTGTAACGGTATCAAACACACTGATGCATGCTGCGCAGCGGGAAACAAAGGACCAAAAAATGATCCTGAACGATTTGTAGCGATCAGCGACCTTACAGCGGGGGCCAGGTCGCTGATGCGTGTCACACACTGCAATGTCGCTGGGGAGGTCGCTATTACGTCACAAAACCGGTACAGCGATATCGCTAGCGATGTTGCAGTGTGTAAGGGGCCTTTAGAAATCAGTAAGTTGTGCAAAAAGAACTGAGACACTGAGCAGTTGGACATGTGCATTCAAAAGATTAGAGAAGGTCACATTAAGTTCACCTGAAAAGGTTAGAGGGCATTATAGGATCATCCTGATATTTCCCCCACAAAGCTGAATGCCCCTAACTTTTTATGAGTAATGGGAAAGAGTTCCTTTTCTTTGGTCTGTTGTCTTTATAGTTGACTTCTCCCACCTATTTTCCCTGTGGGCACTAATACAAGTACCCAAGCCCCAGGCTCACATTGTTTCACTCAAGCCAACCGTTAATACCCCGTGGATTGCACCTCTTATGCCTTGAGAAGACACTTTTTTACCTTGCCTCTTACTTGTGTCTTTCGACACAACAGTCGTTATGCCTGGCCATTTGTGGACAATGACTTGGCGTTGCCACATATATACCTTGCCCCACACCCCTCCCCGGGACTAGCACATGTGGAAGTGTAGCCTTTAGCAGGGTCACAAAACTTCCTGAGTCCAAAATTCCCACCGTTACAGTCCCACCGTTCAGTCACCTGGCGCAACTGAAGTCCCTCACGAGAGTGAAATACGGCACTTTACAAGGGATGTGCAAAATGTTGGAAGCACTGGCCTACAGAGCAGACCATTGACTCAGAGGCTATTAACCAATTAAATCCCGCTGTCAGTGTCTGCCAGCGCAATGTAACACGCGCCAGCAGAGAGCGCTTCATTTCCCCGCTTCCATCAGCGGCCCTGTGATGTGAGAGCCTGACAGCCAGGGGTCAGCTGATGACCCCGTGTCTGTCACTACGATCCTCCTTTGAACCTCCGCTCAGGATTTGATGAATTTTGCTGTACAGAGCGGTGCTGATGCTGATGCCCTGCTCTGTACAGTACAAGCAGTCGGATGATCACAGCTTTAGATCCCCTAAAGCGACTAGTAAATATACTAAAAAGTGAGAAACAAAGTTTTACAAAATAAACCAAAAAAAATTCAAATCACCCATTTTGCCATATTAAAAATAAAACAATAATAAAAAATACAGATATTTGGTATCCCTGCTTTTTCTGGCCTATCAATTTTTATTTTTTTTTTTTAAATTAATCCCATTAATAAACAGCGTAACAGAAAAAAAAAATTAGAATTACGGGGGTTTTTTTTTGGGGCCGCCACAACATTACAATAAAATGGAATGAGAGGTGATCAAAACATCACATCTAACCAAAAATGATATCAGTAAAAACGTTAGCTCAGGATGCAAACAATAGGCCATAACACAGCCCCAGGTCCCGAAAAATGAGACTTGCGGGTTTCAGAAAATGGCACCAATTTAAAAAAAAAATATAAAAATTTATTACAAACTTTAGAATTTTTTTTTTCACCAGTTAAAAGAAAAACTATAACTGTTTGGTATCTACTAGAGCTGATCGGATAAAAAAAAACCCTCTGATCCGCTCCGGAATCTGGTGCCCATAAAAGTGAATGGGGACCAGAAGCCAGAGATTAAAAACGGTGGTGTAAGAGATAGGGGGGTGGGAGCGCGTGCAGTGTACTCACCCAGGCTATGTCATGGCAGCAAACTCCTTCCGGGTCACGCTTTTCCCTTCCGGAAACCGACAATTCAATATTCACTGTTTTGCTCGCCCACCGGCACGTGTAATTGGTTGCAGTTAGACGCGCCCCCACCCTGAGTGTCAGCTGACTGCAACGAATCACAGGCGCCAGTATGGCGGTGAGCGGGGAAAGCAGTGCAAGTGTCTGCGGGTCAGTATGGTGAGCGTGCATGCGGGCCGCTCCTGTCAGAAGAGTGTGCGGCTGTGCCGTTAATGCGATGTCCGACTCGTACAAGTCTGGCATGACATCACCCGGCACGGCCTGCCATTCTTTGAACATGGGCGTGCATGTACCTAGAAACACATGCACGCTCCTGTCAGAAGTGTGTGCGGTTGTGCCGGTGATGCGATGTCAGACTCGTACAAGTCTGAGTCCAGCCTAAGAGAAACCGCCTGCGGCTTTTTTTAAATGAAATAAATAAATAATTTAAAAAAAAAAAAAAAAAAGACGCAACCCCTTCCTCCCCCCCGCAATTTTTATACCCAGCCAAGATAAAACCCGCTGGGGCTGGTATTCTCAGCCCGCAGCCGCGCCGGTCCGGACTTTTGCAGTCCAGATCCACTCAGCCCTAGTATCTACGTACTCGTACTGGACTGAAGAATCATACAGCCAGGTCAGTTTTACCATATATAGGTAAGGATGGTTGACCTCGGGGAGATCAACATCCAACACCGCCGAGACATCATCACGTGTTTCTCAACGCAGTGACACTAGAACAAGGCCCCCTTGGAAAATATGCAAAACAAGAAAGCCGCGGATACACCATCACATATTTCTCAACACTGGCAAGAAACTAGCCAGGTCTTTCACCGGGAAGGAAAAACCACGGGAAGGGCAGTCTCCAGTCAAGGAAACCACCTATACCAACACATGGTATCCATCCACATAAAGCTGTTTCGGGGTATTTGCCCCTTATCAGTGTGGAGTAGGAAACTGGCTAGTGGGAGCAATGCCTACTCCAGTTTCCATGTTTTGGTATAGGCGGTTTCCGTGACTGGAGACTGCCCTTCCCGTGGTTGTTCCTTCCCGGTGAAAGACCTGGCTAGTTTTCTGCCAGCATTGAGAAACGTGATGTTGTCTCTGCGGCATTCTAGTTTTACCATATAGTGAACATAATAAATAAAAAAACAACAATTGTGGAATTGCACTTTTTTTTTTGCAATTTGGTCGCACTTGCATATATTTGGGTTTTTTTTCAATTTTCCTATACACTATATGATAAAAATTAATGGTTTTATTCAAAAGTACGAATTGAGCCATCATTCGGCTATTTTAACTGAAAAATAAAGTTATAGCTCTTGGAAGAAGAGGAGGAAAAAGCAAAGACGGAAAATTGCCGGGTGGTGAAGAGGTAAATAGGGTGTGGCAAGGGCCGGGTTTACGAGCAGTCAGAGTGATGGTCGGGATTGGCTGCTCACATATCCCTACTTCGGGGTGTGGTATGGTGGACATAATTAAGTTTTGAGGCATACATTGAAGCATTTCAGGCAACTCTAAAACATTAAGAAGACTATATATCAATTTTGGGCTATTCAATTACAGAATTTGTCACATGGGCTTCTGGTGATGGACTACTTTGCCCTTTGTCCTCTGTGAATAATTAGAATTATGAAGGATCTTCTTTCTTTCCGTAGCTAAGCATTGGGCATTGGAAGGTCCTTGAATTCAATTCTTGTGTTTGGACATTTGTCCCCTTTTTTACAGGTTGCCAGTAAATTTTTGTATCCCCCTCCCCTCCTCCCTTACTCTGTACATTCCCTAGGGACTGTGAGTATAGGTAGGGTCAGCCACTGGTGAATGGGGGCGCCACAAAAAAATTAGGGTGAGCCTCCTCCGTTGGCAGGTAGAGTGGAATATGGGGTAGGGCCATATTGGGTTATCTTTAGGGTTAGGAGTTGGTAATACTCTTCTACACCCACTAGCCAGTGTTGGCATATATTCTGTGCACCTTGTTTTGTGTCTACTTGTGTTTCATATTTTGAAATTGATCTAATACAATACTTTTTTATGGGAATTGATTTGGATATTACATAAGTAGGTCCTGGTCTATCATTAGGGGTCTGTGTGTGGAGGTAAGAAGACCTCCTGCATGATATGTCCATACTGGAACCTGTGTACTGGATTGTCACTGAAGTGACATTGTTAGGACTGTGTATTGTATTTTGCCTGCACTGAAACACCATGTGCAGAATTATTAGGCAAGTTGTATCTTAGAGGATTTTTTTTATTATTGATCAACAACTATGTTTTCAATCATCCCAAAAGACTCACAAATATCAAAGCTTAATATTTTTGGCAGTTGGAGTGGGGTTTTTTTAGATTTGGCTATCTTAGGAGGATATCTGTTTGTGCAGGTAACTATTACTGTGCAGAATTATTAGGCAACTTAATAAAAACCAAATATATTCCCATCTGACTTGTTTATTTTCACCAGGTAAACCGATATAACTGCACACAATTTAGAAATAAACATTTCTGACCTGCAAAAGCAAAACCAAAAAATTAGTGACCAATATAGCCACCTTTCTTTATGATGACACTCAGCAGCCGACCATCCATAGATTCTGGCAGTCAATCTGTTTACGATCAACATTGCGTGCAGCAGCCACCACAACCTCCAGACACTGCTCCCAGAGGTGTACTGTTTTCCCTCCCTGTAGATCTCACATTTTATTAGGGACCGCAGGTTCTCTATGGGGTTCAGATCAGGTGAACAAGGGGGTCATGTAATTATTTTTTCATCTTTTAGACCTTTACTGGCCAGCCATGCTGTGGAGTAGTTGGATGAATGTGATGGAGCATTGTCCTGCATGAAAATCATGTTTTTCTTGAACGATACCGACTTCTTCCTGTACCACTGCTTGAAGAAGTTGTCTTCCAGAAACTGGCAGTAGGTCTGGGAGTTGAGCTTCACTCCATCCTCAACCCGGAAAGGTCCCACAAGTTCATCTTTGATGATACCAGCCAATACCAGTACTCCACCTTCACCTTGCTGGCGTCTGAGTCGGAGTGGAGCTCTCTGCCCTTTACTGATCCAGCCTCTGGCCCATCCATCTGCCCATCAAGAGTCACTCTCATTTCATCATTCCATAAAACTTTTGAAAAATCAGTCTTAAGATATTTCTTGGCCCAGTCTTGACGTTTTATGTTATGTTTCTTGGTCAGAGGTGGTGGTTTTTCAGCCTTCCTTACCTTGGCCATGTCCCGGAGTATGGCACACCTTGTGCTTTTTGATACTCCAGTAACGTTGCAGTTCTGAAATATGGCCAAACTTGTGGCAAATGGCATCTTGGCAGCTTCACGCTTGATTTTCCTCAATTCATGGGCAGTGATTTTGCGCCTTTTTTGCCCAACACGCTTCTTGCGACCCTGTTGGCGATTTGCCATGAAACACTTGATTGTTCGGTGATCACGCTTCAAAAGTTTGTCAATTTCAAGACTGCTGCATCCCTCTGCAAGACATTGCACAATTGTGGACTTTTCAGAGCCCGTCAAATCTCTCTTCTGACCCATTTTGACAAAGGAAAGGAAGTTGCCTAATAATTAAGCACACCTTATATAGGGTGTTGATGTCATTACACCGCACCCCTCCTCATTACAGAGACGCACATCACCTGATTTACTTATTGGTAGTTGGCTCTCAGCCTATACAGCTTGGAGTAGGACAACATGTATAAAAAGCATCATGTGATCAAAATACTCATTTGCCTAACAATTCTGCGCACCATATATATATATATATATATATATATATATATATATATATATATATATATATATATATATATAATGGTGTCATTCAAAACTACAACTGGTCATGGAAAAAAGATCAATCCCTATTTCCGGCTCTGTCAGGGGAAGAAATAGTTACGGATCTGGGAACGGAGAAACAGAGCCGCAAAAAAAAAAATATCCTTTCAAGAATAGGTTATTAACCTATCAGGTGGAACCCTTTTCTGTGCACACAGAATGCTCATTGCTGTGCATCTAGAATATTGTGTAATCGGCGGCACATTACCAATTTAGACAGGACAATGTGCTGCCAAATACAATGGTTTATAAGCAAGCTTAAAAATCGTTGCATCCGATTAGTGAACACTTTTTATTTTTCTGGGTTTATTGGCTAGACGGACTGAATTTGCTAATGGATTTTCTCTTCTATACTTGTTTTCCAATTATTGGCCTGTAAAAATGGGCCCCTAGGAGCACACCGTAAAGGCCCCGTTACACACAGAGATAAATCTTTGGCAGATCTGTGGTTGCAGTGAAATCATGGACATATTGTTCCATTTGTGCACAGCCACAAACCTGACACTGATTGTCCACAATTTCACTGCAACCACAGATCTGCCGCAGATTTATCTCTGTGTGTGACAGGGCCTTAAGTCTAGGCTGTCATAGAAATAAATGAGGTGTTCAGACAAATACATTTGATCACCTTTCAACTAGATGGATAACTATCTGATCTCTGGGGGATCCTATAGTTAGGACCGTCAAGGTCCCGATGCACCGGTGATTCTCCCAGAGTATGGAACTGATCGGGGCTACATTACAGTGCATGACCATTGCTGCTCCGATATCTGTAGGATGAAATTTTCTGAAGAGAAGCCCTAGGTTACATCTCCAGCGTGGTCTCTGATAACTTTAGTAGCCAAGTGAAGTTATTTACAAAGTCTCATGATTGATAGCCAAATTTCTTTCTTGGTTTTTGGCAAACGCATTTCGGTAATTCTAACCCTTAAGGCTGCTTTACACGCAGTGATATTGCTAGAGATGTCGCTGCCGATCACACCCGCCCCCCGTCGTTTGTGCGCCACGGGCAAATCGCTGCCCGTGGCGCACAATATCGCTGGCCCCGTCACACGGACTTACCTTCCCTGCGACGTCGCTGTGGCAGGCGAACAACCTCTTTTCTAAGCTGGAGGGTCGTGCGGTATCACAGCGACTTCACACGGCAGGCGTCCAATAGAAGCGGAGGGGTGGAGAGCAGCTTCATGAAAGACACGCCCACCTCGTTGCTAGAGGACGCAGGTACGGTGTTGTTCGTCGTTCCTGGGGTGTCACACAGAGCGATGTGTGCTGCCTCAGGAACGACAAACAACCAGCGTCCAAAAGAAGCAACGATATTTGGGATTAGAACGACATGTCAACGATGAACGATGTGGTGATGTATTTTTGATCGATAGCGGTTGGTCGAACGTGTCACACGCAACGACGTCGCTAACTAGGCCGGATGTGCGTCACGAATTTTGTGACCCCCAACGACATCTCGTTAGCGATGTTGTTGCGTGTAAAGCGGCCTTTAACCCTATGCCCGATGAAAAAGCCTAATCAGACATGACCTCTCTGGGTTATTGTGTTTCCATATTTAAAAAGGCTAATATGATCCAAGACAGGCCCACGCACATGAGGTTGTCCTCCTTGTCTTTGCCGGTGTAATCGCGGCCAGCAGTTATACGCTGGATTCGGAGTGTGCAGTGTGTCATCGCATCAGACTTGGCACCGGCTCGTACTGCACTAAAATAACAAGCTGTTTGTTCCCTGGGGAAACTCTGCTATGAGCTAACATTGCTTTCATAGGCTGTACCCGACTAGATTAAGAGGCATTAGCGATCGTTGGCCGGGGGCCATAACATTTCAGGATATTTTGAAAGATCCTGGTATCTGGTTATCAGCACGCTGATGACTGTGCCACCGGAGCGCCTTCCATTCACCGGCTGGAGGGTGGAGATCTGGTATCTGTTTGTAAGTTGCTTAGATTTCTAAAATGTTATACAAATGCAGAAGGTAAGAAAAACCCACAAAAGTCAATAGTGAGAGTCAGCTAAGGCTTCGACGCGGACTCACAAGAGAAGAGTGCTGAAACCTGAGAGCAATTCAAAGCGAATGCACTTGTCAATGTAAATGTGACCGAGTCCTCATCCCAGGGATTGAGCTGCGCGCACTACTGTTCTCAGCTATTCACTGATTATCAACCTGGAGACAGACTCTTGGATCAGGTGATGCCGTCATGCTCCATCAAACATAAGTCCTGCTCCAGCAAACATCATAAGTTATCAGAATATATCTGATCTTCCCCTTTTTTGGGGGGAAGGTAATGAAACGTTCCCAGGAGCCATAAGGCTTTGTTCACATGCAACATTTTTATGCAACTTAGGCTACTTTCACACATCCGGTTTTTGCTCGGCGGCACAAAACGGCGCTCTGCAGAAAAACCGCAACCATTTTTTTTTTTGCATAAACTTACATTAGTGCTGTATTGTGCTGCATGGGCTTGCGTTCAGTCCGGTTTTTGCCGCATGCGGCAGATTTAGCCGATGCCGCGGCCGGATGGAACGTTGCCTGCAACATTTTTTGCTGCGGCAAAAAAAACGCATCCGGCCGCTGCGGCGCATTTTTCAATGCATGCCTATGGACGCCGGATACGGCGCGATGCGGAAAAAAAACGCATCCAGCCGCCGCATGCGGTTTCTTCCACTGCGCATGCTCAGTAGCGTGCCGCAACCGGAAAACAACGGACGGGCTGCATGTAAAAACTTATGCAAAGGATGCGGTGTTTTTGCCGCATCCGTTGCATAGGTTTCACAGCCGGATTGAGCCGCACTGCTCAAACCGGATGTGTGAAAGTAGCCTTAAGGCCCCTTTCACACATCAGTTTTTTGCCATCAGTCACAATCCGTTGGCTTGACGGATCAGTCGCAGATTGCGGAAAAACTGATGCGATGGATCCGTCGAAAAAAACTGATCTATCTCATCAGTATTTTTACACCCCATCTGAGCATGCTCAGTTAAAAAAACGGATACGTAGCCGGATTCCATCATTTGAAGGATTACATCACTTGACGGATTACGACGGATCCTGCGCCCATAGGCTTCCATTCTACCAAACGACGAATGGTGACGGATTCGTTGCTGTTCGTTTTTTCAACGTACACAAAAAACGTTACTGTGGAAGTAGTCTCAGTCCAACGGACAAACGTTTTTCAACGGATCCATCGAATGACTGTTGACACGTGAGGCCATCCGTCGCTAATACAAGTAAATGAGAAAAAACGGATCCAGCGGCATCAATCACTGGATCCGTTTCTTTTAAAATTCGACGAATTGTGACTGATGGCAAAAAACTGATGTGTGAAAGGGGCCTAAAGGCGGCTTTTTTTCAATGCCAGCCAAGGCAGTGAGATTTCAGAAATCACATGCACATGAGTGTTTGTTGTTTTGTTTTTTGTTGTTTTTTTTTTTTGTTCCTGACTGAATTTGATAACCGCAGCGTTTTTTTTACATCTGCAGCATCTCAATTCTTTCAGTGTTTTTTGCAGCATTTTTTTTACTCCTAGAAAGCAATCGTTTTAGTAAAAAAAAAAACCCAACAAACTATTTCTAAACTTGTATTGTAGACAAAGCAAACATATTCCACGCCACCCCCAAAAAAGTGGTGAAAATGCCGCAAAACATATGTTTTGACTACAGAAAAAAAGCTGCTTGTGAACATGGCCTAATGACAGTGGATTTTGTGATGCTGAATTGTGTGCGGAAAATCCACTGCACATTGTACTGCGGACCCAATTCGCAGAGGAAATTGACCAGCTCCAAGAGTAAACTCCGCAGCATATAGATCTGTACTTCTGATTTCATCCTTTGCGTTAAAATCGGAGGAAACATCGCAGATTTTCTGCAGTAAAACTTCCAACAATTTTTGATATTTCGGGATATTTGCAACATATTGTCCAGTGAGAACTTACCCATAATGTACCTATACTGTTAACTGATTGAGTATCCATGGCAGACACTGACAGTGAAGGGCACCTGTGCAGGACTTGTGTTTGGGCCCCAAAACATGAAGCCCACCTGCGTATGAAATACATGCACACACACATTAGACACACATCTATCATCTATAAAATGAGCACATGCAAATACATTAGTTGGGCATTTTCATGTATGGACGTAGTGCACACTTGCACTGAAGCATATATAAAGTACTCACATATACAGTACAGACCAATAGTTTTGACACACCTCATTCAAAGAGTTTTCTTTATTTTCAGGATTCTGAAAATTGTAGATTCACATTGAAGGCATCAAAACTATGAATGAAAACGTGGAATGAAATACTTAACAAAAAAGTGTGAAACAACTGAAAATATGTCTTATATTCTAGGTTCTGCAAAGTAGCCACCTTTTGCTTTGATTACTGCTTTGCACACTCTTGGCATTCTCTTGATGAGCTTCAAGAGGTAGTCACCGGAAATGGTCTTCCAACAGTCTTGAAGGAGTTCCCAGAGATGCTTAGCACTTGTTGGCCCTTTTGCCTTCACTCTGCGGTCCAGCTCACCCCAAACCATCTTGATTGGGTTCAGGTCTGGTGGCTGTGGAGGCCAGGTCATCTGGCGTAGCGCCCCATCACTCTCCTTCTTAGTCAAATAGCCCTTACACAGCCTGGAGCTGTGTTTGGGGTCTTTGTCTGGTTGAAAAATAAATGATGGTCCAACTAAACGCAAACCGGATGGAATAGCACGCCGCTGCAAGATGCTGTGATAGCCATTCTGGTTCAGTATGCCTTCAATTTTGAATAAATCCCCAACAGTGTCACCAGCAAAGCCCCCCCACACCATCACACCTCCTCCTCCATGCTTCACGGTGGGAACCAGCCATGTAGAGTCCATCCGTTCACCTTTTCTACAAAGACACGGTGGTTGGATCCAAAGATCTCAAATTTGGACTCATGAGACCAAAGTACAGATTTCCACTGGTCTAATGTCCATTCCTTGTGTTCTTCAGCCCAAAAAAGTCTCTTCTGCTTGTTGCCTGTCCTTAGCAGTGGTTTCCTAGCAGCTATTTTACCATGAAGGCCTGCTGCACAAAGTCTCCTCTTAACAGTTGTTCTAGAGATGAGAAGATGTGTCCAAACTTTTGGTCTGTACTGTACATACTATTTTTGTGTTGCGCTTATTGCACACTGTCATGATTCCCCTTTATTCCCAGCATAAGTCGGTTGTCACTTGACGGCATATATATAATTAATTTGCACACTTGCGATCTTGTGCCGCTTAGATTCTCATCCACTTTTGTCGACAAAACATTGAGAGAAGCGGATAAGAATCTAGCTGGCCCGTGATCACAACTGTGGGAATACAGAGGGATCATGACAGTTTGCACATTAAGTCACAGCCTGGAAAACTCTTTTAAAAATATGATTAATGTAACTGTTTTCACTCTTTTGATTAATTTTAAAGGAAAATAATCTGACTCCCCCCCCCCCCCCCCAAATATGATATTCATAAGAATAGGACAGGTGCCCACTAAGAGGGGAGCATTTTTCTACATGTTTAGAATGTTCTTCAAATTTAGGGACAAGGAACATTAATGTTTGAAGAGTTTCTTCAGAATCTCAATTTCATGGGGTCAAACAAGGTGCGGGAACCAGGAAAGCCAGTCTGTCAGATGCAACAAGTCTTTTGGTTGTAAAAATTGTGAAATTGAAATCAATAGAGAGAAGAGTGAAGCAATAAAATAAGTAAATTGATCTATTTCTGGAGTGGGAGTTTAGATTCGAGAGGAGATTATGTTTCCCAAGTGTTGGAGAAACCCTTCTCTTGTTATCAATCTCAAAGGAATATAGTAATAAATGTTACTTTGCACATATTGAAGCATCAGACTATGAGGCGGGTTCACGTAGGGCCAACCTTAGGGCCAGTTTGCACTATATGAGCGAGCAAAAATCTGCTGCCACCAATCGGCTACATGCGTCCTGACTGTCAGAAACCACCTGTCTGTCACACGTGACTCACCTGTCGCAGATCGGGTACACTCGGCCCACTGCGAGCCGCTTGCAGAATTTCACCGGCACACACTGGGGGACGTCTAAAGGCTCTCCCAAGGGCACCTTTAAGGTTTCTAGTCCTCACTGCTGCCAGGAGACCCCGTTGCTGTGAGCTCTGGTAACCTTTTAGGTTACAGGAGCTCACAGCCCCCGGGTCTCTTGACAGCGGTCAACTCAGTAACTTTAAAGGAGCCTCTAAGAGAGCCTTTAACATTCCTTGAGTTCCCAGCTGCTGGGACATGTGGAGGCTGTGAACGGTTACCAGAGTTCACAGCCTCCAGGTGTCCCAACAGCTGGGGACTCCAAAAAACTTAAAGGCTCCTTTTTAAGGTTTTCAAGCCTCCCAGCTACTGGACTGTCAGATGCAGACTGCTGTGCTGGCGTATCCTGCAATCCAAAAGTTGTGCAATCTGGCAGTCAGGTCACCGGAGTTCACACTCCAGGTCTCCCTAGCTTCTCTCAGTGAACTCCAGTGAACCTGCTGCCCAATTATGCAATGTGCGCAAATTGAGAATTTGCAGATATTTCTGCACCAAATCTGCTTCTCCTGGCAAAAAAAACGCACCGAAACTGTGCAAAAAAAATGCATGCAGTTTGTGTGTTTTTTTTGCTAGGAGATGCAGATTTGGTGCAGAAATGTCTGCAACTCAATATTTAATGTGCTCACATCGCCTAATCCAGTAATCCAGCATTGAGTTCAATGAGTTCACCTGAGGTGAAGTCACGGAGTTCACCTGACATCACAGGTGGAGGGTTTCCAGTTGTGACCTCAGGTGAACTGACCTGAGGTGAATCCATTGAACTCAGTGACCTCATGTCAGGTGAAGTCATTGAACTCTATGATGGATTACTTGATAAGGCGATGTGCACACGTTGAGTATTTGGTTGCAGACATGTCTGCACCAACTGTGCATCTCCTGGCAAAAAAATGCATCAAACCGACATGCGTTCTAATGCAGTTTCAGTGCCTTTTTTTGCCAAAAGATGTAGAGTTTGTGCAGAAATATACGCACCCGAATTCTAAAAATGTGCACACGATGCCTAATTCTGCATTGTACAATGACCCCAGGTGTGACTTCAAGTGAACTGACCTGACGTGAACTCAGTGATCTCACCTCAGGTCAACTCATTGATATAAATGAGATCTGCAGATTTGGTGCAGGAACTTGATGTATACATTTCTGCACCAAATCTGCATATCCTGGCAAAAAAAACACAGTTTAGGTGTGGTTTTCTGTTAAGAGATGCAGATTTGGTTGAGAAATTTCCATACCAGATTTCTGCACCAAATTTGCTCCTCTTGGCAGAAAACTACACCGAAACGGCATCAAAACCGAGGTTTTTGTGTGGTTTTCTGCCAGGAGATGCAGATTTGGTGCTGCAATTTACACACCAAATTCCTGTACCAATACCGCATATCTTGGCATAAAAATGCATCAAAACGCAAAGCAGTTTGTTAGTATATGCAGTATTGGTGCAAGAATTTGGTGTATAAATTCTCACACCAAATCTGCACCTGTTGACAAAATAAATATGGATTTATGCCAGGAGATGCAGCTCTCATTGAGTTTACCTTAGGTGAGTTTACCTGTGGTCACAGGTGGGGTACCGTGGGAACCTCCAACTGTGACCTCAGGTAAACTCAGTGATGTCACCACTCCACAGCTGCTGATCAGTCAGTGTCTGCCTGAAGCCACAGCGGGTGGTCATGTTCTCTAAGGTGCCTGCGCTGTTACTATAGCAGAGTCGGGATCTTTGTTGAAAGTCGTGGTGTGGATTACTTCAGACATGGGTAATTGGGGGTTAATAAATTGAAGAAAGAAGGTGTGTGTTTTGTTTTCTTTTTTTTTTCTTTTTACTTATAGAATTAGTAATGGGGGGGATCTCATAGATCCCTCCCCATTACTAATCCAGGGCTTAGTGGCAGCTGTGATTTTTGATAAATGACAGCTGTCATTAATCCCTTATATTACCCCTACTGTCACCGCACCAGGGTAATGTGGATGAAGCGGGTAAAGCGCCGGAATTATCGCATCTAATAAAAACAACAATTATGGGTGGCTGTAGGCTACTATTTTTAGGCTGGTGAGTCCAGTAACCATGGACCTCCACAGCATGAGAATACCAGCCCCCAGCTGTTGGCTTTATCTTGGCTGGGTATCAAAATTGGGGGGGGGGCCAAATGCTTTTTTTTTATTAAATTTTTTGATACACAGCTAAGATAAGCGTATGGCTGGTTGCTGCAGCAGCATGTACCCGTCTTCTTTATTTGTGCTGGGTATCTATATACTGGGGGCCCTGCAACATTTTTTAATATATTTGTATTTTTACACTCCACTGGGGACCCAGACAGCTACTGTGAGGGTAGCCAATCGGAGACGCTGGCACCCCGGCAGTCTGACTACAGGATAATCTCAGTAAGAGCTATTTTCATTCTTTTAATCCACATAATACTCTGACAATATTATTCCAAGAAACCAAACGTTAGTCAGAAAGGCATCCAGGCATCTTCCCCGGGCTGTTCCCATTCAGTTTCAGCACTTTTTCATCCATTGCAGCATTTTTACAGCCCTCCCAGACAGACTTCCATGGTCCTCCTGAAAACTATTAAAGTTTCCCATTGACTTGTATTGGGTTTGATATTCGTAACGAATTCACGAATAATAGAAATGATTCCGCTCAAATAATCCAAACCCGAATATTTCACTATTTGCCCGTTTCTAATTAGAATTAGTTATTGTAATTGAAAGGGAACCTGTCAGGTCCAATATTCACCCAGAATCATGAGCAGTTCTGGGTACATATTGCTAATTCCTGCCTAACCGTATACACTAGCATAGATAAAGAGATCTATAGAAAAAGTATTTCTAAAGATTTTTTTGCCGTATGCTAATGAGTGCAAGGACTAGTCCCCTGAGCGTTAGTTCCCCTGGCTAGTAGGCCCTACTAGAATGTTAGTACGCCCCTGTGGGGCCTACTAGCCAGGGGAACTAGCGCCCAGGGGACTAGTCCCTGCACTCATTCGCATACGGTAAAAAAATCTTTAGAAATACTTTTTCTATAGATCTTTATCTATGCTAGTGTATACAGGGATGGTTAGGCAGGGATTCGGAATATACACCCAGGACTGCTCGTGGTTCTGTGCATATTGGACCTGACAGGTTCCCTTTAAGCCGTTTTAGAGCATTTATTTTTAATTTAGTGAACACTTTCTTGGGATAGAGCAGTTTTGCTTTGTAGACCGCTTTCTGCTCACTTCTGAAAAATGTCGTTTGTAAGAGGGAAAAGACATGAGGAAGGAAACCTTTCCAGCCCTTATTGAGTCTTGTGTTACTTATACAGGGGTACCCAAGTCTGTATATATCCTCTATGTGCGTTTAATGGTAAGTTTCCATTATATTATTATTATTATCGTTGTATCCAGTGATGGGCGGACCCGGACATTAAAAGTCCGGATCCGCAAGGTTTCAAAGGTGTCGGACCCAGAGGCCCGGGAATCCGAGTGTTTGATCCAGATCAGTCACTCGAGAAATTAAAAAAAAAAAATAAAGGAAAAATAAAAAAAAATAAGAATGAAACGAGAGCGTCATACTTACGAGGCTCCGTCGCGGCTGTAAATTGCTCCCGCTCTGCTGTACGCTGCTCCTGCGGCCTCTCTGGGCCGGTCATCATTGCTCATATATATGCACTGCTTTCCCTGTTTTCCCCGCCCCCCGGTCGTCCTGGCCTCTGTGATTGGTTGCAGTCAGACGCGCCTCCAGCCTGTGTAGCAGTATCTGACTGCAACCGCTCACAGGCGCTGTCTGCGGGTCAGAATCATGAATCAGGAGGCCCAGGATGAGCAGAGGAGGAAACCTCATGGGAGCAGCTCATCCTGAGCCTCCTGCCTCATGATTCATGAACAAGGAGGCTCAGGATGAGCAGAGGAGGAAACATTGTGGGTGCAGCTCATCCTGAGCCTCCTGCTTCATGAACCAAGAAGGCTTTGGATGAGCAGAGGACGAAACATCGTGGGCGCAGCTCATCCTAAGCCCCCTGCTTCATGAACCAGGAAGGCTTTGGATGAGCAGAGGATGAAATATCGGGGGTGCAGCTCATCCTGAGCCTCCTGCTTCATAAACCAAGAAGGCTTTGGATGAGCAGAGGACGAAACATCATGGGCGCAGCTCATCCTAAGCCCCCTGCTTCATGAACCAGGAAGGCTTTGGATGAGCAGAGGATGAAATATCGGGGGTGCAGCTCATCCTGAGCCTCCTGCTTCATGAACCAAGAAGGCTTTGGATGAGCAGAGGACGAAACATCGTGGGCGCAGCTCATCCTGAGCCTCCTGCTTTATGAACCAGGGGGCTCAGGATGAGCCGAGGAGGAAACATCATGGGTGCAGAGATCTGCTCATCCCTCTCCCCACCAACCTAGGGGTTTTACCTCCAGACCCCCGCTTCTATTATAAACAACTCTTGGCCCACGTGGACTTAGAAAAAGAATGTGTATTCTAACCCAGGCTGAACACGCCCCCGTATCACGTGACAAATTACGCCATGCCTGGAAGGTACCCATCCATTCTAGCATCTGCCTTTATTTTTAGTGCACGATCTAGACACACGCAGCTTTGGAAGTGAATGCGTGACCTGGAAGGAGCGGCCCACCATGACACGGAGCTTCGGAGAGAACTCTGTGCGCGCTCCTATCCTCCCATCCCTTCCAACAACATTTTTAAAGGGAACCTGTCACCAGATTTTTCCCTGTGAAACGAAAAGAATCCCCTTCTGCAGCTCCTGGGCTGCATTCTAGGAAGGTGCACCTTGGCCCTGACTCCCCTTTTAGACCCCAAAAATAACTTTATAAAACTTGGTACTTGGGTATGCTAATTACCTTTGTGGGCCACAGGGGCTGGCTCATTTTCTGCTCCATTTCCCCTCTCCTGCCTCTGATCGCCGGCCTCCTTCCATGATTGACGGGATGATGCCCTCCATCATCCTTCTCGTCACATTTTCAAATCTTGTGCCTTAGGTCTACTCACGCAGGCGCAGCTCACTCTGCCATATCTCAGGCAGAGTGCCGGTGAGCTAAGTGCGCAGGCATAAGATTATGGGCGGGTACTAGGATGACGCTGGTGAGGTGATTGCTGTGCATGACCTCACCAGCGTCATCCTAGTACCCGCCCATAATCTCGCGCCTGTGCACTTAGCTCACCGGCGCAGGGCCAAGGTGCACCTTCCTAGAATGCAGCCTAGGAGCTGCAGAAGGGGATTCTTTTCGTTTCATAGGGAAAAATCTGGTGACAGGTTCCCTTTAATCCCCGTATTCTGGTTCCCATAGACTTTTATATGGCTACCAGATTCCGGACTGGAACCGGATTTTTAAAAAAACATTAGCAGAGACCTGCCAGTCCCCGTTATCTGTAAGTTCACCCAGCTCTAGCCGTATCCCATGCTTTGTATTAGGCCCTGTGCGCACTTGCCTTTTTTTGCTGCGGATTTCCTGCGGTTTTGCTGCATGTTTCGCTTCATGTTATATGTTCATAACATCTCTGCAGTGAATCACCAGCAAATTCTATGGGAAAAAAAAATGCTGTGCGCACTAGGCGGATTTTGACAGGTGCATGTTTTGCTGCGGGATTCCCGCAGCAAAAACAATTGCATGTCAATTCTTTTCCGCACGTCGCTGCGGGATTTCACTCCATTGACTGCAATGTAATCGTGAAATCCCGCAGGGAATAACGCAGGCAGCAAATTCTGTGCGGTTCATTGCGTTTTCCTGCGTTACTCCCTGCGGTATTTCGCGTTTTCGGGACATAATGTTCATCACTGTCCTGCTTTTTGCAGGGAAGTGATGTCATTATGACAGGAAGAGGAAGCGGAGCAGAGAGTAAACACACATCACAGACACAGACATAGAACACATCACACTCACACACAGACACAGACACATAGAATACACATACAAATCAAACGGAAATATAAAAATAAAAAAAGCGGGCTCCGCCGTATTTTTACCTTCCAGGCGCGGTAAACACACTGCGGCGGCCCGGTATTCTCAGGCTGGGGAGGGAGAGGGGCAGGGTTAATGTCCCCCCCCCACCCTCTTGCAGCCGAGAATATCAGTCCGCAGCTGCCCTGGGACTGTCGCATCCATTATGCGTCAGTCCCGGAGTGTCCCGGGCTCTTCCAGATGCCGTGATGCGGTGGCAATGCAGGTAATAACGAGTTAAATGGCAGCGGATCGCTGCCATTTAAGTCCCGGCTTTTAATCAAGGCAGTGTCTGAGACAGCTTTCATGATTAACACGTAAGTAAAGTGAAAAAACACACACCCCGAAAAATCCTTTATCTAATATATAATTAAACTTAAAGAATGAGAGCAATGGCGCCAAAGAGTATATACTGTACAGTTACTAAGGTGGGGCCCCGACATGGGATACTCACCACACTCGGGGATATGAACACACACACACAAAATGCGCCAATCACAGCTTAGCTTCTATTTTGCTACAGTTAATTAATCTGAGCTCTGATTGGTTAATATAGGCAACAAAGGACATTCTCAGTATGTGTGAGGTCATAGGATGTTAAATCTGTGTGGAATATCTGTGGTGTTGAAATATATGTTGTGAAATGCTTCTATTAGCTTAGTTTTTGTCTTTTAATAATTACATTTCTATCTATTTGTTTTGTGGTGTTTGTGTGCAGAATACATTTTTGTTAATACATTGAATGCAGCCTCACAACAAGACTGCAGAGGCAACCACAGGTCATTTCTCACGGCCGGTAATGTGAACAACACATTACCGCTCGGGAGAACTGCAGTGATCTGTCCTCTATCTATCTATCTATCTATCTATCTATCTATCTATCTATGTATCTATCTATCCCTCTATCTATCTATCTATCCCTCTATCTGTCTATCTATCCCTCTATCCCTCTATCCATCTATCTATCTATCTATCTATCTATCTATGTATCTATCTATCTATCTATCTATGTATCTATCTATCCCTCTATCTATCTATCTATCCCTCTATCTATCTATCTATCTATCCCTCTATCCATCTATCTATCTATCTATCTATGTATCTATCTATCTATCTATCTATCTATCTATCTATCTATCTATCTATCTATGTATCTATCTATCCCTCTATCTATCTATCTATCTATCTATCCCTCTATCTATCTATCTAGCCCTCTATCTATGTATCTATCTATCTATCTATCTATCTATCTATGTATCTATCTATCCCTCTATCTATCTATCTATCTATCCCTCTATCTGTCCCTCTATCTATCCCTCTATCTATCTATCTATCTATCTATCTATCCCTCTATCTATCTATCCCTCTATCTATCTATCCCTCTATCTATCTATCTATCTATCCCTCTATCTATCTATCTATCTATCCCTCTATCTATCTATCTATCTATCTATCTATCCCTCTATCTATCTATCTATCTATCTATCCCTCTATCTATCCCTCTATCTATCTATCCCTCTATCCCTCCATTTATCTATCCCTCTATCTATCCCTCTATCCATCTATCTATCTATCTATCCATCTATCTATCCCTTTATCTATCTATCTATCTATCTATCTATCCCTCTATCTATCTATCTAGCTATCTATCCCTCTATCTATCTATCTATCTATCTATCTATCCCATCTATTTATCTATCTATCCATCTATCTCAGAAGGAAATTACTTTTTTTTTTTTTCCCCTCAATGCGCTTTATTGTATTGAGTGCATAAAAACAACGCGGCAAAACGCATGCGGATTTCGGTGCGGGTTTTTTGCGTTTTTTTTTTTTCCCGCGGGTGCGAAAATCTTTTCAGTGCCTGCGGAATTTTCTTAAGAAAATTCTGTTTTCCAGTGCGCACAGGGCCTTATTAGCCTTTCGTGCACCTGCCTGGCACTGGTTGCTTGTTAGTTACAAGGTTTATTACATCTTTGTATTGTTTCTTACTATACATAGTGCTATATACTGTATATTCCTGTATTGCTGCTGATATACACCTGTTTGAGAAGCAGTGATCGTACTGTATCAGCGAAGCGTACGGAGCCACAATAACCTTGAGTTGTACCGGTGCTGCCGGATCCTTCTGTCTATAAAATGATGATGTTGTTATAAGGTGTTAATAATAATTACATTAATTATGATTTCACTAGTCTCCTCTAAATCTTTCCAAATGTCTCTGCTACTTTCCTGCAGCTGTCCTCTGATCACTGTAATATGATTTTATAATCCTGGCTCCTTCTTTGGCATTCATCAATGTATCCAACTTTACAGACAGATGTGTTGATTCAAGGCCTGGCATTATTAATTGCCCAATTTATTAACCCACCTAATTTCTTTCTTCGGAAGAAGGAGAAACGGCATTAAGTCTGTTTTTTCTGGATCTTTTCCGTCCCCCTCCCACAGTTTAATGTCTAAATCCAAATTCATAAAGGGACTACGATCTGGTCGTGTTGAGCTATGGGATTCATAGAGCTTTCCCCACAAGCCCCTTTAATCAGAATTACACTGCCATTAATATTCATAAAGCCAGCAGGAACTCTCTTGGACTGAGCGAAAACTCCTTGCACCTCCTCCCTCGCAGCCTACAGCTTTATTAAAAGCATCTTAAAAAATTAATGGAGTCGAGAAAGTTAGCAAGAAGTAGAGTGTTAGCGGAAGGAGGGGGGTACCCGCGTCTTAGCGAGCTGTGCTTCCTTGAGATTTGCCTCCGGTTGGCCACTCGCAGTGAAGGATATGGGCGGTCATTTAACAGGATTTACATGCATCGGCACATCAAATTTCAAGGCGAATAATAAGCAGCTTTCCAAAGTAATTAAACTTACAGTGTACAAGAGAAGAATAAGAAAACAAGGCAATGACATCGAAGGATGCCGCAAATGTGACTGACATCCCAAATGGGCGGCAGGAAAATCAACCCGGTCTTTGGCCAGAAAGTTATTCGTGGCAAGCTGCTTTCAGTATGCCTCTGACCACGTCAAATTCAGTGCATGCTACATATGTATAAAACACAAACAGCTGCACTCTAGAATGCTAACCATGAATAAGGGAACTCTGGTATTGCATTACTGCTATAGGAATATTTAAATGTGAGCCCGGTCACCACAGCAAGGTACATCTCTCTATATACCGGGAATCTAACTTGAAATGCCACTATTTAGGTTTAAAAACCTCCATGTCTGGGCAGCTAGACTCCAGCTATAAAGGGGACATGACAGATAATGACATTTCAAGTTAGATTCCCGGTATACAGAGATCACTTTGCCATGATCTCCAGGCTCACATGCATTGGCCAATACATAGGTTAAATATCTTCTTTTTTTTTTTTTTCTTCTTCTTCTTCTTCAAATATTCCCATAGCAGTAATGCAATGCCAGAGTTCCCTTATTCATTGTTAGCATTTTAGAGTGCAGCTGTATGTGTTTTGTAGTTATGTATTTTCAGCTGACACCTGTTCACACCTGTTGGATCTGCGGGTCAGTCTTTTTGATGTATTTGTAGTGCATCTGATTGAGCACTCTACCCTGTAACCAGGCTGTTTTCATTCCCCATTATAGCTGGAGCCTAGCTGCCCAGACATGGAGGTTTTTAACCCATATAGAAGCATTTCAAGTTAGGTTCCCAGTATATAGAGATCACCTTTCTGGGGTTACCGGGTTCACATACATTGGCCAATACATAAGCTAAATATCTCTTTTTTTTTTAAATATTATGGTAGCGGTAATGTAATATCAGAGTTCGCTTATTCATTGTTAGCATTCTAGAGTGCAGCTGTATGTGTATTGTAGTTATATTGTGTTTTCATCTAGCACCTGTTCACACCTGTTGGATGTGCAGGTCAGTCTTTTTGATATATTTGTCATACAACATATGTGTCATGATTAAAGCCTTGCTGGGTTCTGGTTGAGACAGAATTGCACAGTATGGCAATACCGCAAGAGAAATGAGAGAGGGTGCAATGATGGTTGTGCTCACCTGGAGAGGTTGTGTATGGACATAACACCAACAACAGTCTTAAGGGGGTGTTACACGCAGCGATGTCGCTGGTGAAAGCACCCGCCCCCGTCGTTTGGAGCCGTCACACTACTTACCTACTGTTACGGGGGGCTGTCTGATAATAACCGAAAGGAGTATCAGACAGTCAGGGTCCACCGTGCAAAGACTTTGCTGCAGACTATGGCAGAGTGCAATACCTCTGTTAACTCACAGAAGGATATAATAAGTAAGTAAATATAATAAGTAAGTAAAGCAATTCCTCCCTTACTTGGAGGGTGTGTGGAATGATCTCTGTTAATAATCACAGAGACAAAGGCAATGTGTGCGAAATGGCACCTACCTAGGTCCGCTCTTCTAGTGGTGCAAAAGAGACGAACAGCAGCATAAGCCGCACAAAGCTCCTACCTGCGTTCGCTCCACTAGTGTGCGAGGACACGAACCACTAGATATGGCACCTGCCTAGGTCCGCTCTTCTAGTGGTGCAAAAGAGACGAACAGCAGCGTAAGCCGCACAAAGCTCCTACCTCTGTTCGCTCCCCTAGTGTGCGAGGATACGAACAACTGCCAGACGCAGTATAAGGAACGTTACCCTAGCGGCAACGTCCACCTACGAGTAGAATCACAAGGCCCAGCCAGACCATGTGCCTCAGGCACCTGCCTATGTCCGCTCCCCTAAGAGGTAAGGATACGGACAGCAGCCGAAGCTGTAAGGTATAAGAACGCTACCCTGCCGGTAGCGCTCACCTAGCATAGACAGAGGAATGCCTAGAGGAATGCGCACAGAGCGTCTACTCATATGCATGAACCAAGAGGACTGAGCACCATGCGGCATGTGTCAGGGTCTTATATAGACTCTGTGCCTCATCCAAGATGGAGGACACCAGAGCCAATCCGCTGCCAGAACGACAGGAGTGACGTCATGCTGGCCTATCACCGAGCAAGACGTCACAAGCACATGACCAGCGACCAATCGGCATAGAAGGTGTCAGAGACATGTGACCTCGTGTCAGCGATGATGTCACCCGCACATGTGCAATGGCTCCAAGATTGGACTTAGTCTCCGGCGCTCGCACATGTGCAGTAGCAAGAAATCTGGACTTAGTCTCCAGCGCTCGCACATGTGCAGTAGCAAGAAATCTGGACTTAGTCTCCAGCGCTCGCACATGTGCAGTAGCAAGAAATCTGGACATAGTCTCCAGTGCTCGCAGCAACCGTAACAGTACCTCCCCCTCAAGGGCCCCCCTCCCGGCGACGCAGGTAATTGGCAACTAAGTCGGGAGCATGGACAGCCTCCTCAGGCTCCCAAGAGCGATGTTCCGGGCCATAGCCCTCCCAATCTATCAAGAAGAACCTGCGCCCTCTAACCATCTTAGAACCAACTATGGCTCGGACCTCATAGCTAGAGCGAGAGGAATCAGAGGCAGGAGAGTGCACTTCACGAGCGTGAGGTAAAATAGCCGGCTTTAGCAGTGAGACATGGAATTTGTCATGAATCCTAAGATGGACAGGTAACTTCAATTGATAGACTACAGGATTTACCTGTCGAAGAACCTCATAAGGACCCAGGAAGCGAGGAGCAAATTTGACAGAGCTCACTCTAAGTCTCACGTGTTTTGCAGAGAGCCACACAAAGTCCCCTGGAGAAAAGACAGGAGCCGGGCGACGAAACCGATCGGACACCGTCTTCATACGGTCCTTAGCTGCTTGGATCGACTCTTGAGTCCGATCCCAAACCTCTCTGGCATTAGTTGCCCAGTCGGCCACAAGAGGAGGAGGTGCAGCAGCGGGAAACGGTACCGGTACCCTAGGGTGTTGCCCATTATTGAGTACGAATGGTGTCTGCCCAGTAGCCTCAGCCAGCGAATTGTTAAGGGCAAATTCTGCCCAGGGTAGGAGGGAGGACCAGTTATCGTGGTTCTCAGCAACAAAGTGTCGAAGGTATATAATCATAGATTGATTGGTACGTTCAACCAAACCATTAGTCTCCGGATGGTATGCCGAAGAGAGATTCAACTCAATTTGCAGAAGGCTACAAAGATCTCGCCAGAAACGGGAAGTAAATTGCGGGCCTCTATCACAAATGATACGATCTGGCATCCCGTGAAGCCTAAAGACATGCTTGAGGAATAGTTTGGCTAGTACCCTGGAAGATGGGATTCTCGATAACGGTACGAGATGAACCATCCGGGAGAAATGGTCCGTAATGACCCACACAAATCTATGTCCCTGTGAACATGGAAGATCACCCACAAAGTCCATGCCTACCACCTCCCATGGTCTATCTGGCACTGGTAAAGGATGCAAGAGCCCAGCCGGTCTCTGCCGTAATGGACGGTTGCGAGCACACGAGTAGCAGGAACCGACATATCTCTTGACGTGGCTGGCTAAGTGTGGCCACCAATACCACCTCTCCAGTAACTCTCGTGTCCGCCTAATACCAAAATGCCCACCCACCTTTGAGGTGTGGGCCCATGACAGTATATCATTCTGTCGATCAGGCGGAACAAAGGTCTTGCCCGGTGGGATTTGGTCTAACGTCACAGGGGAGAGCGTATGAAAAACCCTGGAGGGAAGGATAAGACGAGGTTCGTCAATCTCTTCCTGGGTAGAAAGCATAGAGCGAGACAGGGCGTCTGCCTTGTTATTCTTACTCCCAGACAGATAGTTGATGGAGAAGTGAAAGCGGGAGAAAAACAAGGACCAGCGGGCTTGGCGAGGATTCAGACGCTGAGCGGTTTGTAAGTACGTCAGATTCTTATGGTCTGTATAGACCTGGAAAGGATGTTTCGCTCCTTCCAGCAAGTGACGCCACTCCTCCAAGGCTAATCTCAAGGCGAGCAGTTCCCTATCCCCAATGGTATAGTTTCTCTCTGCCGGTGAAAAGGTTTTAGCAAAGAAGAAACACGGCCTTTTTCTACCTGCACCGTTCTTTTGATACAAGACCGCACCAGCACCCACTGAAGAGGCATCAACCTCTAAGAGGAAGGGCTTATTCTCATCGGGTCTTTGAAGAACGGGAGCAGTTGAAAAGTGTCTTTTTACTGCCTCAAAAGCCTGAGATGTCTCAGTAGACCAGGCTTTGGGATTAGCACCTTTCTTAGTCAAGGCCACCAAAGGGGCCACCAAAGTAGAAAAATGGGGTATGAACTGCCTGTAATAATTTATGAATCCTAAGAAGCGTTGCACCGCCTTCAAGGAATGAGGTTCGGACCATTGCAGGACAGCAGAGAGCTTCGCAGGATCCATAGCCAGACCCTCTTGTGAGATAATGTAACCCAAAAAAGGCAATGAGGACTGCTCGAATACACATTTCTCGAGTTTAGCAAACAATGAGTGCTCCCTTAAACGGGAAAGGACACGAACGACATCCTGACGATGAGTCTCCAGATCAGGAGAAAAAATCAGGATGTCGTCTAGATACACCACTACTGAGGATAACAGTAAATCCCTGAACACATCGTTTACGAAGTCCTGAAATACTGCGGGTGCATTACATAACCCAAAAGGCATGACGAGGTATTCATAGTGACCGTCTCGGGTGTTAAAAGCGGTCTTCCATTCGTCACCCTTTCGAATTCGTACCAAGTTATACGCACCCCGCAGATCCAACTTCGTAAAAACTTGAGCTCCTCTCAGTCTGTCAAAGAGCTCCGAAATTAAAGGTAATGGGTATTTGTTCTTTATTGTGATTGCGTTGAGACCCCTGTAATCTATGCAGGGACGCAAATCACCCTCTTTCTTCCGAACAAAGAAAAACCCAGCTCCCGCGGGAGAGACAGACTTACGAATGAACCCCTTCTCTAAACTCTCTCTTATATAGGTCGACATGGCCTCCGACTCAGGTATCGACAGGGGGTAAACCCTGCCTTTAGGTGGAACCGAACCTGGGATAAGGTCTATGGCACAGTCATACGGCCTATGGGGTGGAAGAACCTCAGCACCCTGTTTGGAGAACACGTCAGCGAAATCCAAATAGGGTGTAGGTATGGGAGAGAGATCAGTTGATGCAACCGCAACGACCTTAGGTGGTAAGGGAAGACATCGGGACTGACATTTCGAACCCCAACTAATAATGCTGTCAGACTCCCAGTCAATGTGAGGAGCATGAGTCCGAAGCCATGGAAGACCCAGAAGGACGTTGTCTATACCCTCAGGCAAAACAAGAAAAGAAATCTCCTCTATGTGACCCTGAGACAGGGAAAGGCGCAAGGGAACTGTCCTCAATGTAATGGAGTCAGACAACATAGTTCCATTAACAACACGGACAGGAATAGGCGCCTCTAACATGATAGAGGGAATATTGTGTCCCTTTACAAATCCTGAGGACACAAAAATCCCGTCAGCTCCGGAATCCACAAAAGCCATAATAGGCCATGTATTCTCAGATAACGAGAGCTGACCTGGGATACAACACTTAGAGGGTGCAGAAGACGTCTCTAGTAACCCCCCTCTAATGGTTACTAGGCCAGGGAGTTTCCCTGACGACTAGGACACTTGTTGGCATAGTGCCCAGCCTGACGACATACGTAACATATAGGAGGACCAGACTTGCGTATTCTGGAGAACGTATGACCTAACTCCATAGGAGTGGGAGATGTTTCAGATGCTGAGGAAGATGGTAGTGGACCCTCAACAACTGGAATAGCCCGATGCTTAGGGCGTGAGGAAGAGACCTCGAGTCTACGTTCCTTATGGCGTACATCGATCCTCGTTGCTACTGTGATCAAGTCCTCCAGAGAAGCAGGGACCTCACGAGTAGCAAGGGCATCCTTGACATAGCCTGCCAACCCTCTCCAGAAGATAGGAATCAACACCTTCTCTGGCCAATCTAGTTCTGCCACCAGAGTTCTAAAAGCAATGGCATAAGAACTAGTGGATAACGAACCCTGAGATAGATCTAACAGTCTCAGGGCCGCATCATGGGTAACCTGCGGACCCATGAATACCACCTTAAGAGCATCAAGAAAGTCTTGATGTCTCAGAGTAACCACATCAGAGCGCTCCCATAGGGGAGTCGCCCATTCTAAGGCTTTGTCCTGAAGTAAGGAGATGATAAAGCCTACTCTGGACCTCTCCGTAGAGAAGCGAGAAGAGTTGACCTCTAGGTGTATCTGACACTGACTAATGAAACCACGACATGATCTGGCATCGCCAGAATATCTGTTTGGCAGAGCAAATCGAGGATCATGTGCAGATGTCACCATGGTCTGAGGTTTATCCTCTATACTCTTGAGCCGTGACTCAAGTACTTGTATGTAACGGTGTAACTGCTGATATTCTGCCATAACTGCCAGACCCTTGGCTCAGTCCTAATGTTACGGGGGGCTGTCTGATAATAACCGAAAGGAGTATCAGACAGTCAGGGTCCACCGTGCAAAGACTTTGCTGCAGACTATGGCAGAGTGCAATACCTCTGTTAACTCACAGAAGGATATAATAAGTAAGTAAATATAATAAGTAAGTAAAGCAATTCCTCCCTTACTTGGAGGGTGTGTGGAATGATCTCTGTTAATAATCACAGAGACAAAGGCAATGTGTGCGAAATGGCACCTACCTAGGTCCGCTCTTCTAGTGGTGCAAAAGAGACGAACAGCAGCATAAGCCGCACAAAGCTCCTACCTGCGTTCGCTCCACTAGTGTGCGAGGACACGAACCACTAGATATGGCACCTGCCTAGGTCCGCTCTTCTAGTGGTGCAAAAGAGACGAACAGCAGCGTAAGCCGCACAAAGCTCCTACCTCTGTTCGCTCCCCTAGTGTGCGAGGATACGAACAACTGCCAGACGCAGTATAAGGAACGTTACCCTAGCGGCAACGTCCACCTACGAGTAGAATCACAAGGCCCAGCCAGACCATGTGCCTCAGGCACCTGCCTATGTCCGCTCCCCTAAGAGGTAAGGATACGGACAGCAGCCGAAGCTGTAAGGTATAAGAACGCTACCCTGCCGGTAGCGCTCACCTAGCATAGACAGAGGAATGCCTAGAGGAACGCGCACAGAGCGTCTACTCATATGCATGAACCAAGAGGACTGAGCACCATGCGGCATGTGTCAGGGTCTTATATAGACTCTGTGCCTCATCCAAGATGGAGGACACCAGAGCCAATCCGCTGCCAGAACGACAGGAGTGACGTCATGCTGGCCTATCACCGAGCAAGACGTCACAAGCACATGACCAGCGACCAATCGGCATAGAAGGTGTCAGAGACATGTGACCTCGTGTCAGCGATGATGTCACCCGCACATGTGCAATGGCTCCAAGATTGGACTTAGTCTCCGGCGCTCGCACATGTGCAGTAGCAAGAAATCTGGACTTAGTCTCCAGCGCTCGCACATGTGCAGTAGCAAGAAATCTGGACTTAGTCTCCAGCGCTCGCACATGTGCAGTAGCAAGAAATCTGGACATAGTCTCCAGTGCTCGCAGCAACCGTAACACCTACCTAGCGACGTCGCTGTTGCCGGCGAACCGCCTCCTTTCTAAGGGGGTGGTTCGTGCGACGTCACAGCGTCGTCACTAAGCGGCCGCCCAATAGAAGCGGAGGGGCGGAGATGAGCGGCCGTAACATCCCGCCCACCTTCTTCCTTCCTCATTGCCGGAGTCCGCAGGTAAGCTGTAGTTCATCGTTCCCGAGGTGTCACACGTAGCAATGTGGACGGCGAACAACCTGCGTCCTCTGCAATCAACGATTTTATGAAAAGGAACAACGTGTCAACGATGGACGTTTTGGTGAGTATTTTCCATCGTTAACGGTCGCTCCTTGCTGTTACACGCAACGACGTCGCTAACGATGCCGGATGTGCGTCACGGAATCCGTGACCCCGGCGACATATGGTTAGATACGTCGTTGCGTGTAACGGGGCCTTTGGAATCCGTGGCTTGAAGAAAGACTCTTCCAGATAGCAGTTCACTTTAGCGGAGAGGTCACGGTACCTGGGTTGCACTTCTGGAATTGAAGAATCCTCGATGGTATAAAATGAAGGTCTTTATTAGACCAACGCGTTTCGGTGATTGACTTTTTCAAGGTAAAAAAAAACAAACATCAATGTCCTGACTAAGCCCTTGTGGTCGAAACATTTTGTTTTTCTGCTGAATAGATGTTTTTTATAATGTTTATGTTCCGTATATAATAGTCACACATTTCCTAGTCTACTAACCGTGCTGGAAATCCTCTTTTCTACGTCATTATCACACACTCTTGTGTCCGTTCACCTGTTACCAAGATGTCATTGCAAGATTGGAGAGCTGGAATCCTATTTATTTTGTATACAGCATAATTTGCCACTTCTTAGAAATATACAGGCATGTATACACACCAATCACTCCTGCTGGGACAAGAATACTGAGGGCTTTTGTGCCCGGCTAAAGTCAGTAATGGAAAGGCAACATCCTACTATAACCCCTTAAATGGAACCTGTCAGGTGCAATATGCACCCAGGACCACGAGCAGTTCTGGGTGTATATTGCTAATCCCTGCCTAACCGTCCCTGTATATGTCGCGGGCGGGGAGGAGGGTGTCAGCACACCGCGCTCACCCCTTCTGCTCGGGTCCGGCAGTTGCTCCTGGTGGCTCGAGCTGCGGGCCGGATCCCGGGGTGTCTCGAGCGACACTCCTCGCCCGTGAGTGAAAGGGGGGGTGTTTGTTGGGATTATAGTTCGTCACGCCACCCACGGTTGTGGTGATGGCACCACCGCTGCTCAGTGTGGGGGTCCCGGGGATGGTGATGGGAGCAGCCAGGTGTTGTGTTGCCCCTCCGTGGGTAGGGGTTGGTGATCCGGGGGCCCGGTGAAGAGATGTGAAGTGTAGGGCCTGGAGGGTGCAGGGACGCGGGGGCAGCGCTATGCCTTGCGGCACTGTGGTACTCACTCAGCCTGAGACACGGACACAGTTTGTACGGTAAACCAACGGCTGGTAGGACGGTCCCACAGACGGTTGCACCTGCACTCCCGGTAGGTGACGGTGACGTCTCTCTTCCTTGCACCTGTTTGACTGATGGTAGCGGTGGATTCCCTCCGGTTACCCGCTCCCCGACTGCAATCTGGGCCGGAGGAGCTCTACACTTTGCCCGCAGGCGCTGGCCCTGGGGAAACTGGTGCCTTGGCGGTGGCGGTGTCTCCCCGGTAATGGTCGGGCTGTTGCCGTCAATCGGGACTTTGTTGCTGGGGGATCTGCGTCCCCTTCACTGACGGATTTGGCAAATTGGGCGACTCCTAGCCTTGCCGGGGTCCGAGAGGCCCCTGCCCTGGTGCTGACTGTCCTTCGGAACACTGCTCCAGACCACCGGGCACACAGCCAACGGGGTCCTTCCAGGAACTTCCAAACGGTCCCCCTCCGGACAGTCACCGCCGTCGCTGACCTTGCTGTTCTAGCCCTGCACACAGCTGGGCTCTCAGGCTTCTCCTTCCCTCTGCTCTGTCACCACTTCTTGCTTTCCTCCTTTTCCACTTTGCTTTCCTTCACTTTCACTTGTTGTTTGTTTACTCTAGCCCCTCAGCTAGACTGCACTCTTCCCCTGCCCGGGGCTATCTGTTGTTCACTCCTTCATGTCCCTGACTCGACTGCCTGGTTACTTCCTGCCTCCAGAGTCGTGAGCTCCTTGGTGGGCGGAGCCAACCGCCTGGCCCACCCCCTGGTGTGCATCAACAGACTCTTGGAGGAAGGCAACAAGGGTTTCTGGTTAGCAGGTGTGCCTACCTGGAGTGTGGGGTGTAGTGGTGTTGTTATCTGTGTCCCCTGGCTTGCCCAGGGCGACACATATACACTAGCATAGATAAAGAGATCTTTATAAGCAGAAAAAATGTTTCAGGGGGCACTCAATCCAAGGTGCACGTGTCTGAGGAAGGCATCCACAGTATATAACTTGAATAAAGGACCAGCACTCCAAATCTTCTAAAGTTTATAAGGATTTATTCCATATAAGCAAAATACAGGCGTAAATTACATGTTTGAAAAAGCCTCACTAATAGCCGAAATGCGTAATTTACGCCTGTATTTTGCTTATGTGGAATAAATCCTTATAAACTTTAGAAAATTTGGAGTGCCGGTCCTTTAGCATATCATAAAGGATCTTTATAACTTGAATAATGAATGTAGGGACTAGTCGCAAGGGCGTTAGTGCCTGCGCTCATTCCGCCCTCTTAGCATGTTATAACACCCATAGGGTCGTGCTAATATGCTATTCAATATCCATTGCCCAGCGTCATCAGTGGTGATCATCAGTGGTGCCTTGTGTACCTGTGTCTGTTGTCACCACCCTCCGATCATGCACACTATGAAATGAGGTCTACGTGTCCCAGCTTCAGAGAGGTCTAGTGCGAATCACCGGAAGTGCCGGGACTTCTGATCATGCGCACTAACCCTAAACCCATCGTCTGAGGCGGTGACAACGGACACAGGTACGCACTTCACCACTGATAACGCTGAGCAATGGGCATTGAATAGCATGTTAGCATGCCCCAATGGGTGTGCTAACATGCTAAGAGGGCGGACTAGTCGGGGGAAGTAACGCCCTTGCAACTAGTCCCTGTGCTCATTAGCATATCATAAAGGATCTTTAGAAATACTTTTTCTATAGATCTCTTTATCTATGCTAGCGTATACAGGGACGGTTAGGCAGGGATTAGCAATATACACCCAGAACTGCATATAATCGTGGTTCTGGTGCATATTGCACCTGACAGGTTCTCTTTAAGCAGTCATAGAGCCAGCCCCTACTGAAAGAGACAGCAGGTGTGACAGAGAACACACAAATCTATAAGAAGGGGAGGCACCATGAAAAGAAGTTCATATATCAAGTCCTTTTCCCCCTAAGGATAGTTTCACACATCCGTCTTTTCGCCGGATTGGCGGATCTGGCACTCTTCAGTACAGTGTATACAGTACAATGTCAGCACGACAACTTCTGGGTCACATGCTCCGGTCACATGACAGCACGTGACCGGAGCTTGTCGCACTGCCAGTTTACTGTATACACTGTACTAGAGTGCGCCGGATCCGCCAAACCGGCGAAAAGACGGATGTGTGAAACGGCCCTAAGCTAGAGACAAAAACATACAACCTAAATAGGGGCACTTATAACAGAGTTCTCAGGAGCAATCAGTTACTTTGTTGGAGAACTTGAGTATGAAGTTCTGTATATTAACCTCTAGGATCGCTCTATGTCTATGAAACAGGAAATTTCTGGGTCATTTTAAGTCCCAGTGACGCAAGATGGTGGAGGCCATAGTTTGTGCCTATACTGCGCCTGTAGATATAGTATCTATCTAGGGGTAAAAAGAGGTTAAATCACTCCTGGCAACTTACTGGAGCAGCAGCTACAGGGAGAAAATGAAGATTTATTCTTCTTGCAGTCGCTCACTTCCAATCATCAGGGTGGTGCACATTGCATTACAGTCACCAGCTACTAAACAGTAAGTGCACTGTAATCACTCTCCGGCACATTGATTGCCAGCCTGCCATATACACATACACTGCAAGGCAGGCTGTTAATATGTTGGGGAGTGATTACTGTGTATGATGGTGGAATATGGGGGTTGTATATCATATTGTGTAAATTCGTATTTTAGGCTTGGTTCACTGTCCATTGTTTGTATTGCTTGTGTGTACATTGTATTGGCTGTAGGTAATCAGCCCCTGTAGTGTTTGTCCCTAGGTCTGGGGAAGGGGGCCTGGAATCCACCTAACCTCTTTTCTTACCTGGGGGGATGAGGCAGTCTGTTTGAGAACTTGAAGAGAGAAGGACTAATTCCTGCTTTACACGGGTCGACCGATCGTGCGATTTCACGATCGATCGTACCCGCCCCCGTCATTTGTGCGTCACGGGCAAATCACTGCCCGTGTCGCACAAAGTCGTGAAACCCCCGTCACACGGACTTACCTGCAGAGCGACCTCGCTGTGGGCGGCGACCGTCCACTTCCTGGAGTGGGAGGGACGTTCGGTGTCACACAGCCGCCAGCCAATAGAAGCGGAGGGGCGGAGATCAGCGGGACATAACATCCCGCCCACCTCCTTCCTTCCGCATAGCCGGCGGGAGCCACGGGACGCAGGTAAGCTGTGTTCATCGTTCCCGGGGTGTCAAATGGAGCAATGTGTCCTGCCCCGGGTACGATGAACAACCGCCGCCATTTTAATTAAACAATTTTTTAAAACTGAGCGACGAATACACGACTCACGATTTGTGAGCGATACTGCATCACTCAGAGCTGTTACACGAGACGACGTCGTGCACGATGCCGGATGTGCGTCACGAAAACCGTGACCCCGACGATGCATCGCACAATAGCTCGTCTCGTGTAAAGCCCCCTTTAGATTGATCCTCTAGGAGGGAAAAGCTGACGCTGCCAGCATGTCAGAGAGACTGTGAGAAACCCCCATTTGCCTGGAACAGGACTGATGGAGGATTGTGACTGATTTTCGGGACATTTATGCCATTACTGGACAATTTTACCCTATTATGATGGATTATTTGATGGACATTCTGTATTGCATGGAATCTATGCTTTGGATTGTTCATCCATCTCTCGCTCTGTTGATTGTGTGATATGGGAGAAGGACCCTGTCACACTGTGCACTTAGTCTGTAGTGATTGGTGACTGTATCACAACATGCACCGCCTCAATGACTGGAAGCAAGCGGCTGTAGGAAGAATAAAAACTTAATTTTCTCCCTGTAGCCGCTGCTCCAGTAGGCAGCCAGGCATGATTTAAAGGCTAGCTATTTACCCACATATTACTCCTATGTCAGCAGGAAATTACCATTTCAGGAAGTGACCGGTTCCCTTCAGTATTAAATATATCTGTCACATAGCTGTACCTGAGGTGCAGTACCTTTTTGCTATCTAGATGTGTTACTTGCCTTTTACATGCATTCGTCATGCACTGAGGCAAAGCCAGGGTACAGTGCCGTAAGCTCAGGGTGAATGTCTTTCATAGGATCCAGATGTCTTAATAATAGATATGATTTACCATCTGTCTGAAGGATTCCTAGTTTTTTCCTTGAGTTGTTGATTTAACACTAGAAGTTCCGGGAATTTCGAGCTCCATAGGGTTCCAATGGTAGAAATGTTAAATGACCCCTCTCTGGGACTTCTAGTGTTAATTGGTTTTGTATATTGATGAATACCTTCACAATTATTGCTGTCTTCATTTTCTCCTTGTCAGCCATACACACTATAGCAACCGCCTTTACACCTCTAATCCTGCCTTTCTGTGTAATAATCAGTGATTATTTATTTCATCCTTTTTTCTTTTGTCCATCCATTCGTTTTCTTTTCGCTCTCCTTCACTTCTTTTCCTCTCCTCCCCGAATTCAGCCGTACATTCGTATATGCCTCAAGCATATGGAAAAATATTGGAAAATACAATGAAAAATGCTACTTGCTAACTTGAACATGTGAATAATGAATTGCATACCTGCCATGAATATTAGGAAAAAGGAGATATTTAGCAATCGCATTGATCAATGTAACTGAGCCCCAAAACCTCGTCAAGGTATATCTCTATATTGGGGTCCCTAGCTCTGTGACCCTAACTGTGTGTCATCTCATTGCAATTAAAAACTGCTGTGGGTGGAGAGGGGTAACCAAGGACTGTCTTATATAGGAGATGGAAAAAACATGGCCGAAAGGGGCAGAGCTGTGTTCACATTCAGAAAAAAAACTACATATAACTGAATAGGATAACTGAAGTGAGCACTAATATATATATATATGAGTGCAAGCCAAAAAAAATACATACCGTACTTTATAAGGATAAGGCTGCACATCAAACTTAGATAGGGACCCCAATATAGAGATATACCTTGACGAGGTTCACCTGTCACCGCGATGCTTCGGCTTCCAGCTCCTCAGTGGAGGTGAATAATCAATGAATAGAATGAACGCCGGTCAGAAGCAGGAGGCAGCAGAGCCAAAGAAAACACCGCTGGATACAGGTGAATATAGAAAATATTTTTATTTAAAAGACCTGTGTTTTGTCTGGTACGCATCACACTGATGTCACACGGATCACATCAGTGTATGGTCCGTGTGACACCCGTGCTGCTGGAGAAAAAACGGACATGTCTGCGTGTGTGCGTGCGGGGCCACGAGGGGTCACACAGTCCGTGTGAGTACAGCAAAAAATAACATGGGTACGTGTGGCATCCATGTTAAAAACAGATGTCACACGTACCTGAAACACAAACGTCTGAGATTGGCCTTAAATACACAACCCTGTTGCCCCCACTTCAATAGCTAGGGTGTGTTCTGCAATATCAGTTCTGCTAATGCAGGCTCCATGTAGAGGGTCTGATAGTGTAGTCATATGTACCGAATGCAGAACATTTTTGTGAAGATATACCAACAATGTACATAAAAAGGGAAATATTGTGCTGAAAAAAAACCCCACTACCTATGCTTTTATAATGGGGGGGAAGGAGGAGAACCCAGGACTGCACCCTAGTGCAGCTCGTCAGGTTTTCGTCTCATTACGTCATATATGAGGCTGTTGGTTCATGTCAGGAAACCCACAACCTTTTTCTATACTTTTAGTCACACTTTTTGCTGCTTTTTACCCATTTCCTACTCTTTTTCTCATTCTTTTTTTCTTTCCTCTGTTTGCTCATTTTCTTTCCCCTTTTTCCTTCTCTTTACCCTCTCTTACACTGTCCTCTTTCTTCCTCCCTACTGTCTTTTCCCTTTTATGAAGGCATTATGGAGAGGACTATCTGGAGCAAGGCCTTTATCAAAAAGGCTAACTGTATTATGCAAAAATCCCATCCATGTAAACATGCTTACTAATGAAAGAAAACATGCATTTAAAGAGGATCCTTCACCCGTTTTGCATGTTTAGTGGCCACATCATGGAATAGTAGCCATAGATTTAAATAAAACATTTTTTAGTTTTTACATTTTAATATCTGCATTGCAGAAATCTTAACTAGTAACATTTAAATTCTACTTTATGCTAAGATCAGCTGGGCATTAGCAGAGATTTTCCTCTGGGGATGTGTACTTTTTTCTCCTGCATGATTTTGACCAATCACAAGCAAAAGGTATCATACAGGGAAAATAAAAACAACTGACTCCTAGTGAATGTCAGAAGAACATGCTTTCTCCTGTGAGATGTGCATTGACATACAGTCCTGCTCTCAGCTCTGATTTCTGCAGCTGCTATGTAGAATAGAGCAGAACTGGGTGTCATGACAAACACTTCCAGCAGTCATCTTGGGAAAAACAGTGTGGGAGAAGGCAAGGCTGGGACAAATGTCATTATAAGCACCTCCAGAATTCATCTCGGGAGGGTGAGAAGAGCAAAGATATTTGTCATTACAAACACCTCTGCAGCAGCAGCCCCCACCCCCAAACTGACTGCTGTGAGATGAAAGCTGGATGTATTTGTAATGATATTCAAATTTGCTCTGTGCTACACAGCAGTTGGTCCACAGATCAGAGCTGAAAGACTGGTCTCTCTATTGTCTCTATTGTTACATATCTCACATAAAAAAGCCTGGTCTAACCTTCTCATCAGGTGTGTTTTGTTTTTTGTCTGGTTTGCTTTTTCTTACATGACACCTCCTGCTTATGATTGGCCAGTGTCATATAGGGGGAAAAGTAACCACTCCCCTCCAAGTTTAAGTATGAGTAAAGCTACATTTTACTCAACTCTTACTGGTACATACACTTGTGAAAAATGCTTTTTTAAGTAAGAAATTAAATTGCCTCAAAGGTGTCTGTCACAAACCACCGGGGGGGTCACTCAGAAATCCCCCGCGCTGGCTACCAGTACGTCACAATCGGGGGGTAACAAGTGGGGGTCACCCCTCCTTTATACCTCCCGACCGACAGACAGAGCACGTGACGCGCTCTCTAGCGCCCCTCTTATAGTCAGGCCAATTATGGAATTGCCCGACAATAAGCAAGGAGGCCGCTATACTACTTATGCCGATTATTGAAGGGTCCCCGGTGAGAGTAAGGTATATATTCCCCCGACCTCCGCGGGCGGAATATATAAAATCTCCCCGAATCTCACTGGCCTCCCCACAATAATCCTTGGCACAATTCGCTGCCACCAACCGATTTACGGTAACTATTAGCCGAACACACAGACGTGGGATTCAAGATCGAGATAACAGAACAGCCCAAGATTAATTATATAATTTAATCAGCCTAAAGCACACTAGAAACTACAATATATACAATAGGGAATCTACAGAATATACATATGTCAGAGTACAGTTACAATCAAAGCACGGGTTACAAACAGGCATACACAGTTCCAGCAGTTACCTTGTTGCGTCTGGCCACAGGGGGGCGCTGTAGACCAGGTTTCCAGGAACTCCCACAGATGTTTCCTACACGTGACCCCCAGCGAAAGAACACTGGAAAATGGCCGAAGTAGGGTTATCAACCTGGGCAAATCCAGGTCCCCTCCTACCTTAGTGACCTCAGAGGGAGCACTGCTCCACCCCTGGCTTGAGTTATGGACAATCCACAACATGGAATATGGGCCATAACTTTGCCTGGGAGCGTCGTAGGCGGACGCCAATGCTCTCATTGTGACAGTTATGAATTTAGCTACAGAACGAGGGGACTCATGACCTGTCTGCCAGTTCCCCATTGGCTGATATCACGCCTGGGGCATTTCCCAATGTCCTGCTCCCATAAAAAGGGTGTGCCGGCATCGTCCGCATGCGAAAACACCATTTTTATGGTTGCCGTATTTATCGGAAATATGGCTTGCGAGATATGAACCATTTTTTACTGGAGTCGTTCTGTCTAGCTAGTTCCATAGCCTTGCTAATGAGATACAACTCTTGTTACAGGGTGACGGCAGGGAGTCATCCTGTGTCCATTGTTCCCACACCACCTCATCTCCATATCACAGGAGATGGCCATGGGATTTGTTGCTAAACCAGTTGTGTGAAGGAAAGGGGGGGTGACACCAGGAGAGGGCTTCCTGACATACTTGAATATCATGATTTATCGTCATATCTCCGGATTTTCCTCACACCTCCCCCCTTTTGAGGGCGCTAGGGGGCAGCACACTCCGGTGTTCCCCCGTGCGCCCGTCCGCGACCTCTCCTTGTCGGGACAGCCCGTCTGCGTTACCGTGGTCACGGCCCCTTTTGTGGCGAATGGTGAAGTTGTATTGCTGGAGCGCAAGGCTCCATCGCAACAATCGCCCATTCGTCCCAGAGACGGTGTGCAACCAGCTGAGGGGATTGTGGTCCGTCTCCACGATGAAGTGGCGCCCGTATAGATAGGGTTGCAGACGCTGCAGGGCCCACACTATGGCCAGGCACTCCTTCTCCATCGTGGAATAGGCAACTTCCCTTGGTAACAGCTTCCTGCTCAGGTACAAGACTGGGTGCTCTTGGCTCGCAGAGTCCACCTGGCTGAGCACCGCACCGAGGCCGAAGTCACTGGCGTCGGTCTGTACTACAAACGGCCGCGTGAAGTCGGCTGCCTGTAGCACGGGCGGGCTGGACAGGGCGTCCTTTAGGGCCCGGAAGGCTGTCTCGCAGTCCATTGTCCAATCGACTGCAGAGGGCAGCTTCTTCTTGGTGAGGTCCGTCAAGGGCTTTGCCAGGCTACTATAGCATGGAACAAACCTCCTATAGTACCCAGCGGTCCCCAAGAAGGACATCACCTGCTTCTTGGTCCTGGGGGTGGGCCAGGATGCGATGGCTTCCACTTTCTCAGGCTCGGGCTTCAGTGTTCTCCCACCTACCCGGTGACCGAGGTACTGGACCTCGCTCATGGCCAGCTGACACTTTCCCGGCTTGATGGTCAAACCTGCCCGGTGGATCCGCCTGAGCACCTGTGCTAGATGCTCTAGGTGGTCCTCCCAGGTGGGACTGAAGACGGCAATGTCATCCAGGTACGCGGCCGCGTACCCTTCAAGTCCCTTGAGCAGGGTGTTGACCATCCGCTGGAAAGTGGCAGGGGCATTCCTCATCCCGAATGGCATCACCGTGGACTCGTACAGTCCAAATGGGGTAATAAAGGCAGAGCGTTCCCTGGCCTTGCGAGTCAGGGGGATCTGCCAATATCCCCGGCTCAGATCCATGATGGTCAGGTACTGAGCCCCGGCCAACTGATCGAGCAGGTCATCGATGCGTGGCATTGGGTACGCATCGGCGACCGTGACCGCATTGAGCCCCCTGTAGTCCACGCAGAACCGAGTGGTTCGGTCCTTCTTAGGGACGAGGACTACAGGCGAGGCCCAAGCGCTGTTGGATGCCTGGATCACCCCCAGCTTCAGCATCTCGTCAATCTCCTGGCGCATGTGTTGCTGCACCTCCAGGGAGACCCGATATGCTGAACGCCGGATCGGGGGATGATCCCCAGTGTCCACGTGATGGACAGCCAAGTCAGTCCTTCCGGGCTGGTTGGTAAACAACCCCCGGAAGGGGAGGAGGGTGGCCCACAGCTGGGACCGTTGGTCTTCCAAGAGCTGGTGGCCAACCTCCACATCCTCAATGGATCCGCCTGCCCTAACCTGGGCTAGCATATCCAAGAGGGTTTCCGCTTCTCCCTCCTCGGGCAGGTTGCACACGGGGAGCGCACATGCCTCCCGCTCATGATGTGCCTTCATCATGTTCACATGGAAGGGCTTCCGCCTTCCACGGGCAGGGTCCAGGGTGACCAGGTACGTCACAGGGTTGAGCTGCTGGTACACGAGGTATGGGCCTTCCCAGGCTGCCTGAAGCTTGTCCTGTGGTACGGGGACCAGTACCCACACCTTTTGACCCACTTGGTAGGTCCTCTCACAAGCGTTCTGGTCGTACCAACGCTTCTGATCGGCCTGGGCTTGAGCCATATTGTCGTGTACCAGTTGCGTCAAGGCCTGCATTTTGTCCCGGAAGCGCATGACATACTCGATAACCGACACTCCAGGGGTGGCCAAATCCCCTTCCCAAGCCTCTTTCACCAGAGCCAGGGGGCCCCGCACACGTCGCCCGTACAGGAGCTCAAACGGTGAGAATCCTGTTGAGGCCTGTGGAACCTCCCGGTAAGCAAATAACAGGTGTGGGAGATACCGCTCCCAGTCACGCCCATGGGAGTCGACCAACATCTTAAGCATCTGCTTTAAGGTGCCATTGAACCGCTCGCACAGGCCATTAGTCTGTGGAGGGTACGGGCTGGCCACCAGATGTCGCACCTGGACTTGCTTACAGAGGGCCTCCATCAGCTGGGACATGAATTGGGTCCCCCGGTCAGTGAGCATTTCCTGGGGAAAACCCACTCGGGAGAAAATCTCCAGCAATGCGGTGGCCACCTTGTCAGCCCGAATGGACGACAAGGCCACTGCTTCTGGGTACCGGGTGGCATAGTCCACTACCGTCAGTAGGAAGCGTTTCCCGGAGCTGCTGGGGATGGCCAGCGGGCCGACCAGATCCACAGCCACCCTCCTGAAAGGCTCATCGATGATTGGCAGAGATACTAGTGGGGCTTTGGGGCGTGGCCCCGCCTTCCCCACTCTCTGACAGGTTTCACACGAACGGCAGTAGGCAGCCACATCGGCCCCCATTTTTGGCCAGTAGAAATGCTGGTTTAACCTGGCCTTGGTCTTAGCGATCCCTAGGTGTCCGGCCATCGGAACCTCATGTGCGATCCGCAACAACTCCGTCCGGAACGGATAGGGTACCACCAACTGTCGGTCCCTGGGCCACGCCTCCGGTGAACCCTGCTGGACCGTGGCCCGGTACAGCCGTCCTTGGTCCCAGACCACTCGCTCCGGGTCCGAGTCCGAGGGAGGCTGTGCCGCCTGCTCCTTAAGAGCTTTCAGGCTGTCGTCAGCTTCTAACGCTGCCTGAAACCCCTGACTAGATGTGGCCAGAATCGACGAGACTGTCACATCTTCAGTCAGTACCCCGGGACCTGTGTCCTGGCCTCCACCTGACTCGGCTGCCACTTGGTCAGAAGGGGAAGAGCTATCGGACCTCCGGGAGGCCCCTTGGCTTCCAGCACTCCCACTGCGGGTGACAGCGGCCACAGCCGCTGCGACCGTGGGTCGTGCCTGCTCCTCCTCCGTTCCTGACCAAGTCGCCGGTTCAGGCAGACCTACCTGGCTTCCTGACACCCCGGTTGTGGGGGAACCATGCACCGAGATCTTACCTGGGAGCACTTCCGCTCCTGGACCGGCCCCAATCTCACCTGCCTGTTCCCCTCCTGCAGCAACAGAACCCCGCTGTGAAATCTCTGGGGACCCCACATTTGCTGTGGTAGCCCCCACCCCACACACTGGTCCTCCCCCTGCAGCACCCTGCTCTCTGCTTATCCCTGCAGAGGGCAACAGATCCCAGCTCACAGGCTGGTTACTTGTAGAGGCATTGTCACACCTTTCTCTGACCCCCTCCCCTCCTGTCACAGCTGCAGCTGCGTGTGTGTCTATGGTGTCTGTGCAAGCAGAAATATCAGAGTTCACTCCCTCCTCCCTTACATCATTCATAGATAACACATTAACATTGTCAGGAGTCATGTCAGTACTGGCTGAAGGTTCAGCCCTTGGGGGGGGCCCAAACTGGGAGGTTATCTGCCCCAAATCTGTCCCAAGTAGCACGTTTGCAGGGATCCGATCAGTTACCCCCACCTCCCTCACCCCTCGCCCTGCGCCCCAGTCCACATAAATGTCAGCAACAGGCAGCGCCGGGTCAGTGCCTCCAATCCCGGAGACAGCGAGGGTTTTTCCAGGGATCAAGTCTTGGGGGGACACCATCTCAGGCCGCACCAGAGTCACCTCCGAGGCGCTGTCTCGCAGTCCTATGGTCACAGACCGGCCGACGGTGACAGGTTGGAAGCTGTCCAGGGACCTACCACCACCCCCACCCACACAATACACCTTGGGCGGCCCTTGGGACGGGGACGGAGCCGGGGCCTTGGGACGCTGAGGGCACATGGCCTTGAAGTGTCCAGGTAGGTTGCACTGGTGGCACCGTCTTGGTTCCGCCACGGGCCTGGAGAGGGGAGTTGAGGGGGACACCCCCTGCAGTCTAGGGGCAGGTGGGGCAGTCGCAGAATTCATCTTACCCCCTCTCCAGGTGCTGCTGGTGGCCGCTCTCCTGGCCTCAGGGGCCCGGTTGTTGGTGTAGTCATCGGCAAGGGCAGCTGTAGCCGTGGACCCCTTTGGCTTCTGGTCTCGGATGAACTGGCGGAGATCCTCAGGGCAGTTCCACAAGAGTTGCTCCGTGATGAACAAGTCCAGGATCTCCGGTCCGGTGGAAAGCTGCAGGCCTTGGGTCCAGTGGTCGGCAGCTCGGGCAAGTGCCCGCCGGTGGTCAGCCCAGGAATCCTTTGGTCCCTTTTGCAGGGTCCGGAACTTCTTGCGGTAGGACTCCGGAGTGAGGTTGTACTGTTGGATCAGGGCCCGCTTGATGGTGTCGTAGCCCTGATCTGCCTCAGCAGGCAAGTCCCCAAGGATATCCAGGGCCTTACCCCTTAGACGGGGGGTCAGGTATTTGGCCCACTGATCCTTGTCCAGATGGTGCTGCAAGCAAGTCCGTTCAAAAGCAGTCAGGAAAGAGTCCAAGTCTCCATCCTTCTCCAGCACTGGGAAGTCCTCAACACGGACCTTTGGAAGTTTGGTGTTTTGAAGGTCACATGTGGCTGATGAGGGCCGGAGCTGAGCTAGCTGCAGCTGGTAGTCACGGTCTGCCTGTCGCTCTCGCTCTTCACGCGCTGCCTGCCGCTCCGCAGCCTCACGCGCTGCTTGCCGTTCCGCAGCCTCAGCGTCACGCGCTGCTTGCCGCTCCGCAGCCTCAGCGTCACGCGCTGCCTGCCGCTCTGCCCTGCGCTCTGCCAGGAGTTCCTTGTAGCCCTTCTGGTCTCCAGCCTGGAGAAGGGCCATAGCCATTTGAAGAAGGCTATCCGAGCCTCCCAGGCTCGGTGGAATGGCACGTGGTGATCTGCGGCACGCTGCAGAGCTAGGCGATTCACTGTCCCTTTCAGAGCGGAGGGCTGGCATCTGGCTCGTTGAGGAACCTTGGGTGAGCTCCTCCTCATCTTGTCCAGCAGTGCCAGGTTGCGCAATGTCCTCGGCAGAACGGTTTTCTGGCGTCGAGCTCCTGGAGGACTCGTGGGCAACCTCCTCATTGCTGTCCACAGCACCGTCCTCCCTCTCTTCGGCTCCTGCCTTAGCATTGGCCAGTTGCATAGCTCTGCTCCTGGTGCCATCAGCCATTCTTGCAGACTTTTGGTCACTGACACAGAACTGACACCTGATGCCTCCACACACCTTACAGTATCTGCACTCTGACACTCTAGTGTTGAGCTAGTCTGAAGACCCCAGCAGCCACAGCTGCTGCAGGCAGTCTTTAGTGTCTGGGAGTATGGGTCTCACACTCACACACACTATTATCTCGATCCCACCGCTATGCCACCAATATGTCACAAACCACCGGGGGGGTCACTCAGAAATCCCCCGCGCTGGCTACCAGTACGTCACAATCGGGGGGTAACAAGTGGGGGTCACCCCTCCTTTATACCTCCCGACCGACAGACAGAGCACGTGACGCGCTCTCTAGCGCCCCTCTTATAGTCAGGCCAATTATGGAATTGCCCGACAATAAGCAAGGAGGCCGCTATACTACTTATGCCGATTATTGAAGGGTCCCCGGTGAGAATAAGGTATATATTCCCCCGACCTCCGCGGGCGGAATATATAAAATCTCCCCGAATCTCACTGGCCTCCCCACAATAATCCTTGGCACAATTCGCTGCCACCAACCGATTTACGGTAACTATTAGCCGAACACACAGACGTGGGATTCAAGATCGAGATAACAGAACAGCCCAAGATTAATTATATAATTTAATCAGCCTAAAGCACACTAGAAACTACAATATATACAATAGGGAATCTACAGAATATACATATGTCAGAGTACAGTTACAATCAAAGCACGGGTTACAAACAGGCATACACAGTTCCAGCAGTTACCTTGTTGCGTCTGGCCACAGGGGGGCGCTGTAGACCAGGTTTCCAGGAACTCCCACAGATGTTTCCTACACGTGACCCCCAGCGAAAGAACACTGGAAAATGGCCGAAGTAGGGTTATCAACCTGGGCAAATCCAGGTCCCCTCCTACCTTAGTGACCTCAGAGGGAGCACTGCTCCACCCCTGGCTTGAGTTATGGACAATCCACAACATGGAATATGGGCCATAACTTTGCCTGGGAGCGTCGTAGGCGGACGCCAATGCTCTCATTGTGACAGTTATGAATTTAGCTACAGAACGAGGGGACTCATGACCTGTCTGCCAGTTCCCCATTGGCTGATATCACGCCTGGGGCATTTCCCAATGTCCTGCTCCCATAAAAAGGGTGTGCCGGCATCGTCCGCATGCGAAAACACCATTTTTATGGTTGCCGTATTTATCGGAAATATGGCTTGCGAGATATGAACCATTTTTTACTGGAGTCGTTCTGTCTAGCTAGTTCCATAGCCTTGCTAATGAGATACAACTCTTGTTACAGGGTGACGGCAGGGAGTCATCCTGTGTCCATTGTTCCCACACCACCTCATCTCCATATCACAGGAGATGGCCATGGGATTTGTTGCTAAACCAGTTGTGTGAAGGAAAGGGGGGGTGACACCAGGAGAGGGCTTCCTGACATACTTGAATATCATGATTTATCGTCATATCTCCGGATTTTCCTCACAGTGTCCAAATAGTTTCTTTTCCTTGCGAGTTTAAGAATTATATTATATGGTTGCATATAACCAAATGCAGAAAGAAAATGTTACCAGAATAGATGGTGAACCGATGATAGCAGTAATAATAGCTGGTTGTGATAGTTGTGGTGTCCCGATGTCGGCTCAGAATGCGCCTCTTTGATATCACAGCTCGATCTGTGATATAATGGCGTCACAATTCAAGTGCTTTCCAGTTTATGCTCACGAATAAATGACTTGGGGTTATATATTTAGAAGAACGTTATCATTTCTCTGGTTAGTGGATCACATCACTCAGATCCTCTAGGAGATTTCTTTCTACAAAAGTCCTGCGACAACTGATGTAGCCACAAAAACATGTTACATTGCCAAAATCATCTGGGGTTTTACGAGCAGATTACTGTAAATTGAATCCGCAAAATATAAAGTCAGAAACAACCCAGATGTGATTCAGCGGTGCTGGGAATGTGCAGAAATAACCTTGTGGTATTCTGAATATTTATATACTTCTATAAAGGAAGTGATTACTGAGATGGTGCCCATTCCTGACATAACTATGGGGTTCTTTAAATTGTACAGTTGCTCTGACTTCTAGCCGATAAGCAGTGTCTAATGGGCTCATATAAAACATGGTTCTCATTCACTGTACTGCACGCTAGTTCACTAGCCTGAGCAATGTGTCCAAGAATTGGTCCGCGTCATGTATGACATATTGGAGCTGTACATTATGTAACGCCTTCCTGGATCCACAGACTCAGATGGGATGTAATGGACAGGCTAGAGGGAAGCCCCTCACCAAGCAGGACCCCCAGAACCCTGAAACCCTTTAACCCCTATACAGGGATTTGGAATTACACAGGGCCCTGGAGATCACTACCTGTGGAAGACTGCAGTCTGAGAGAGTACTCGTCAGGCAGGGTCAAACTAGGAATTGCGGAACAGGGACAGAATCGGCAGGCAAGGACGTAATCAGAAAACGGAGCAGAGGTCAAATCCGGATCTGGCAGCGAGGTACAAAAACAGCAGGCAGAAGGGTAGTCAGGAAACAAGCAGAAGTCAGCAAACAGGAATCACAGAACAGGACGAAACAGGAGCCAGAATTTTCAAGTTTGCTTTGGTTAACACTGTTGTATTGCCTCTTGGGTTCTAAGATTGGATCCAACCGAATGCAACAAGGCCTTTTGCATGTTTTTCTTTTTCCCTTCCCCCTAAGGTTGAAGAGCTTGTTCTATAAATAACCTATCATATTTAAACAACTGGTAGATGTACAACCATTGGGATTCCACTGAGCATGACAAAGGGTGACCCAAAGTCCTCTATATTAATGTCGTTGATATGGCTCACCTGATGATGTTGATTCGCTAAGCCAAAGATCATTGAGTGCCACAATTTCCAGCTCTCATTGGGGCATTGTTGCAGTGGAGCTGGATATGCTGCATGGTGGATCAGCATAGCACATGGAACAGCAGAGCTGGATATGCAGGACGGGTTGTGGCATTTCATATGCTGGATGGCCTGTGGAACAGTAGGGCTAGATAGGCCGGAGAGCATGTGAAACTGTGGAGCTGGATATTCAAGACAACACACTGGATTTGGAATAGTATACCGGATAGGCACCTTGGACCTGCAGCACCAAGTAGGGGAACATTATAAACACTATTTGCCAAAAGGCAACTAGAGGTACCCTAACTAAGGAGCATTAAAATATAACTTTTATTACTGTCACGTCCCCACCAGATTCCGCTTGTACAACTTCTGCTTCGATCACCATGTGACGCAGTGTTCCTGCCTGGATTGTGCTGGTGATGGGAGAGGAGTCGATACAAGTGGCTCTGGTGGGCGCAGGCTGCACTCATCCAGTAAGCTGGGTTTCCTAGGAACCTGCTGTACCACTGGCTGACTGTAGGTGGTGTGTGTCTTTTAGCTGAAGTTAACATCATGCAGCTGCAGCAAATGGGAAGACACCACACTGTTCTAATTCCGCCTCCTGTCTGCTGGTCACTGCCAGAGATAGTTTTGTATTCCTGCTTTCTGGTTCCCACTCTGTTCTGAATAGTGATCACTGTGTTTTGACCCCTGTCTGTTCTCTGACTACCCTTCGGCCTGTCGTTTTTTTACCTCGCTGCCAGATCCGGATTTGACCTCTGCCTGGTTCCTTGACTACGTCCTTGTCTGCCTATTTTGTCCTTGTTCTGCATCTCCTGATTTGACCCTGCCTGTGTACTACTCTCCTCTGGACTGCAACCTTCCACGGGTAATGATCACCAGGGCCCTGCAGTATTTCCAAATCCCTATATAGGGGGTTAAAGGGTTGTGGGGTTCTTAGGGTCCTGCTTTGTGAGTGGCTTTCCTCTAGCCTGTCCGTCAGAGCTAGTCTGAATCTGTGGTTCCAGGCAGGCGTTATATTTACACAATCTAAATGACTAATATTAAAAAGATAGGGGTAAAGTATTATTCATAATAATTCCTAATATGGCTAAGCTGGCCGCGGACCAGCTAATTAAGTCTGTATTCCTATGTAGCTATTCCGTCCTACCCTTATAACTGCTAATTAAAATTCCCAGCTATTAGCCTGCCCGACATGTTTCGCCATGACTGGCTTCATCAGGGACTAAAGCTATAAACTAACTTATTATGAATAATACTTTACCCCTTTCTGTCTTTTTAATATTAGCTATTTAGATTGTGTAATAAAAGTTATATTTTAATGATCCTTTGGTTAGGGTACCTCTAGTTACCTTTTGGCAAATCGTGTTAAGAATTAATTTAACTTTACGCTATTCGGGAAACTGGTTGAGGTGTTTTTGACTTTTGAAGTGTGAGAACAGTCGCCTTGGAACAACAGAGCCGAGTATTTGAACAGACGCATTAGAACAGCAGAGCTGGATACTCACAAAGGCAGAGTAGCTGAGCTGAGTAAGACTGAAGGCTGCATTAAGAAGATCGCATCTTGGCAGCAATGGGGGCCAACTCCCTGAATACTCAGGTGGCATGCCGCCTGAGCGGTCCTAAAAAGGCTTAGCGGAGTGATATCAGAACTGTGCGCCGCATTTCCGTGGTCGGGGCTGTCTGGTAAATATTATCCTTGGGGGCAATTAAAAAACTCTTGCCCATGACTTGTCGCAGCCCAGCTTTACCCTGCTTATCTCAGGCCGCTGCAATAAAGCAGCATAGATAACATTATATAAATAGTGTTAACTGGTACAATAGATATGAAAACAGAAATGAATTCACTGCATCATTACGGGATCAGAACTGCAGAGATCCATTGAGAAAATTATTTCTGCTGGATCCGTTTTTTTTAATATGGGAGTCTATGGAGAACAGATCCGTTAACGGATTGCTACTTTAACTTCCATTTGAAACGGATCCTGTTAGAAAAAAACGTATCCTTTACAAATGCAATAATAACAGGTGACTAAATGGCAATCAGGATTCATCCTCCATAGACTCCCAAGTTAAAAACAGAAGCAGCAGACCTCAATTATTTATCAACGGACAAAAAAGTTGTGTTTTCAGAACTGTTTTGCCAACTGATCTCTGCATGATCCGTTCTGATGATTAGAGGACATATGAACTCCGCCTAACTATATAGACACAGGAATAGAATAGAGCATAGTACATAGATATGGATACAGAACTGATCTTAGTACATAGATATGAATATAGAACTGAGCTTAGTACATAGATACAGAACAGAGCTTAGTACATAGATATGGATACAGAACTGAGCGTAGTACATAGATATGGATACAGATCTGAGCTTAGTACATAGATATGGATGCAGAACTGAGCTTAGTACATAGAAATGGATGCAGAACTGAGCTTAGTACATAGATATGGATGCAGAACTGAGCTTAGTACATAGATATGGATACAGAACAGAGCTTAGTACATAGATATGGATGCAGAACTGAGCTTATTACATAGATGTGGATGCAGAACTGAGCTTAGTACATAGATATGGATACAGAACAGAGCTTAGTACATAGATATGGATGCAGAACTGAGCTTAGTACATAGCTATGGATACAGAACAGAGCTTAGTACATAGCTATGGATGCAGAACAGAGCTTAGTACATAGCTATGGATGCAGAACAGAGCTTAGTACATAGCTATGGATGCAGAACTGAGCTTAGTACATAGATATGGATACAGAACTGAGCGTAGTACATAGATATGGATACAGAACTGAGCTTAGTACATAGATATGGATGAAGAACTGAGCTTAGTACATAGAAATGGATGCAGAACTGAGCTTAGTACATAGATATGGATGCAGAACTGAGCTTAGTACATAGATATGGATACAGAACAGAGCTTAGTACATAGATATGGATGCAGAACTGAGCTTAGTACATAGATATGGATGCAGAACTGAGCTTGGTACATAGATATGGATACAGAACAGAGCTTAGTACATAGATATGGATGTAGAAACTGAGCTTAGTACATAGATATGGAGACAGAACTGAGCTTAGTACATAGATATTGATTCAGAACTGAGCTTAGTACATAGATATGGATGCAGAACTGAGCATAGTACATAGATATGGATACAGAGCTTAGTACATAGCTATGGATGCAGAACAGAGCTTAGTACATAGCTATGGATGCAGAACTGAGCTTAGTACATAGATATGGAGACAGAACTGAGCTTAGTACATAGATATGGATTCAGAACTGAGCTTAGTACATAGAAATGCGAACAGAACCAAACGTAATATGTATGTAAAGGAGCTATTCCGGGAACAGAACTAGATGGAGGTTCTCTAATATATATATATATATATATGTATATATATATATATATATATATATATATATATATATATATATATATATATATATATATATAATAAAAATGTATGTACAATTCCACATACACCTACTTACATATGTTTAATTATACATCCACCTTTACAGATACATACACACTTCTCTACGTACATATTATACACAGTGATTAGAGCTTGCACCCCCACAGAGCTCACCTGCTGTGCGGCTCGTCTCCCCTGCTCGGAGATCCTCTTCTGCAGGCCGCCCGCGTTCCCTGCCAGCCTCCTGGTAGAAGTGGCCGCGCACACAGAGTTACGTGCTACCGTCTCTACTAGGCTCTAATGCTGTACATTAGATTATCCTCATGGGGAACATTGACTAATATGAATGGCGACAGATATTGGTGAACAACGTCGAGGATTGTATGTCGGAGTGTCTTCTAGTCTGAAAAATAAACATTTTACAAAACACTAAATTAATTTTCTTAGAATTAACAATACTGGGAGGATACAGGAGTACATAAGGGTCAATATAGGATCCATAATTGGGGCGCTTTCTTCATCCTCGGAGAGGATGAATTTCCCGAGTGTCTGCAATCTTCATTCAGATTCTTTCGCATCTTGTTGTTACTCGGCTCCTTGCAACAATAAAAAATTATTTACAAATTTTTTGGATTTTTTTTAAAATATTTACAAAAGTAGAATGTGCGAGAGTATTGAGACTAGCCGGGAGATATTCTTTATTGTGGCCCCAAATACATAGCTGCAGTGAAAGCCCTCGTGGCATTTACTATGAAGGATTAGATGAAATGCTAATTCACTAATCACTATCAAAACAATGAGCTTCACCCGGGTTAATGTGTGGATAGAGAAGGGCACTGTTCTGTGTTGCTGCTCCGGGCAGGGGGGGCATCGCCTCGCTTCTCCAGGTACACAGACGCTCATGCTGCGACTTTTCCGGTAATTACTCCCGGAATATTTGTTGCTTGCTTATGAATTAACTTGCATTTATGGATCTAAATCATTGCAATCATTTAATTACACCTGAGGAGCTGAACTATAATTGCTTGCTGCTAACGAGGATCTGAGATGGCTTGAGCAGTATTAATTTGGTGTTTACTTTTCTGAGTGCTAAAAGCATTAAAATGATTGTGCGATAGGATTACATTTTACTAATTGCTGCCATTCATTAGCTTGGTAAATGGCGAGGGAGATAGCGCTCTGCTGAAGGGCGGATTGCTGATGCTGGCATGTTTAGGCACTAATCTCTGACAGCGAAAAAAAAAAAAAAGACGATCTGGAAATGCTGGCTCATACACCGTGCCCTGTTCGAAAAGCCGCCGCTCCGTAGGTATTTTAGGTAAAATGCCCCTTTATAGCGACACCGCATCACAACCTGCTTGCAAAATATTTCCGTTAATGATTTTCACAAATTGGTGGATATTTTAATCCTTGTGAGCAAAGGCTGTTAAGTTTTAAAATTAAAGAGGACATTTCGCAAGTTGGAGCATGTTAAACTGACCGCATCATGAAATTTTGGCTGCGGAGCGAAGTAAAACATAGTTTGTATTTCTGATTTCTCCCCTTAGTTGCAAATATATTAACTTGTAAAGTTTAGCTTCAAATTTGCATTACCAGAGATGTTCCTCAGGGGGCATGGGACAGCCATACCATTGTTGCAATCTGTGTAACGACAGAGGAGCCAAATAGGTTAGGGGGCCACTACCACCTCCAAAACAGGTGGAAATGTGTATTATAATGAGCTAATGATGTGTAAAAGGCCCATATATTGTTGTTGCAAGGGAGGCTTTTACGGTCTCATACATTGCCTAATCATAAGAAAGTGTGGGGGAGGCGAGAACAACAGAGCGGAGTGATTACAAACACTTCCAGATTTTCACTCATAGCAGTCAGTGTGGGTAGAGTTGGGTACAGCAGAGCTGAGTGTGATTACAGCCACTTAAAGATCTCTTTTCACTACAGTATCCGTATCAAGGAAGTTAGAGAAAAGCTAGGAATAGAAAACGCAATAGGGTCTTACCCATCAAACATATGGAGATAAGGGATTGTGCTCACCTTGTAAGGTTGTGTGACACACAACCAGTATTAAGGTATGTAATCAGCTGCTGCAGAATCCACAAGCTCAAAAGCTAGAGTAGATCAAGAACCAAATAAAAGTGGAACTTTCACTGCGCTGCGGTGTAAATTACATAAATCCAAAAGTGTTAAACTTCGAAAAGCGTTTAATAAAACCACCTGAAGTGTCTCCCCACTACATCAGAATATCCATTGATTTTTCATAAATCAGTGTATTTCCTGATGAAGAAGTGCGCAAATCAAAAAAGGTCCGTGGAGCCTCTGTTAGGAGTCTCGACACAGAAAGTAGTCAGATATCCCTCCGGGAAGGACCTAGTCAAGGAGTGGCTCTTTTTAGAAGACCACCATAACCACCATATTAAGTGGCCCTATTAGTCAACATCCAACTCTTTGACGAGTTTAAAGATATGACAAGGGAAATACCAAGGCCAGGTATCCATCCACAGACAGCTGTTTCGGGGTATTGCCCCTCATCAGTGTGGAGTAGGATTCTGGCTAGGTGGTAGCAATGCCTAGTAGACCAAGAAAACAAAACTATCACTGATCTCGGGCAGATCAGCCAGAGAAAACACTGCCGGCAGCCAACAAAGGTGCTCAAAACCGTGAAATCCTAGGACCATTGCCCCCTTCTGATGAAGAACTGGGGAGACAGTATCGAGGAAGTGGCAGAGCTGTAGGATGAGAGCTGCAGTAACAGACATGTTTGTAATGATATTCGGCCATGCTGTATGCTCCCTCCCTGTATACTGACTGCTCTCTGAGGAAATCTGGAAGTGTTTGTAATCACTCAGTTTTGCTGTATTCCCCTTCACCATGTAACTTATTTGAAAACCTTGATCGGTGCTTCCATGTGTATGAAGATATTTGTCCAACAGTAATGCCTAAAATGAACTTCTACTGGGGTAATGCTTTGTAACTGCAAATTGATCCAAAAGGTATAAAAGTGCTATCATTAAGGACTCCCATACACATTAAATTAACGTCAGCTGATCCTCAGATATCGATGGTTTCGACTGATGCTCTAATGTGTATGAAGGCTCGTACTATCTATCGGGAGATGACGTTCAGGGGGAGAAAGATTTGGGATGTCCGATGTTACACTGCCGATCCTTTCATTCTCTGAGAAATAAACCACTGCCTGAGATAGAGAGAACTCCGGAGCGCTCGACGGAGAGAAAGCTCCAGTGTTTAGAAGTGTCAGGCGAGTTATCTACTGGAAGAACACTCTTTAAGCACCCAACTATTTAATATATATGGGAAGAGTAAAGCAGGCTTTACACGCAATGACATCGCTAACGAAATGTCGTTGGGGTCACGGAATTCGTGACGCATATCCAGTCTCGTTAGCGACGTCATTGCGTGTGAAACACACGAACGACCGTTAAACGATCAAAATTACTCACCTAATTGTTGATCGTTGACCGGTCGTTCTAATTCCGAATATCGTTGCTGTTGCAGGACGCAGGTTGTTCGTCGTTCCTGCGGCAGCACACATCGCTATGTGTGACACCGCAGGAACGAGGAACATCACCGTCCCTGCGGCCGCCGCAATGAGGAAGGAAGTAGGTGGGCGGGATGTTCGGCCCGCTCATCTCCGCCCCTTCTCCCTATTGGGCGGCCGCTTAGTGACGCCGCTGTGACGCCGAATGAACCGCCCCTTTAGTAAAGAGGCGGTTCGCCGGCCACAGCGACATCGCTAGGCAGGTAAGTACGTGTGACGGGTCCTAGCGATGTTGTGCGCCACGGGCAGCGATTTGCCCGTGACACACAACCGACGGGGGCGCGTGCTTTCACTAGCGATGTCGCTGTGTGTAAAGCCCGCTTAACACTTTTCTTATTAGATTTCTCTACACCCTGGGTTTTAAACCTGTGCTACAAGTAGACCGTGGGCTGCACATGCCTGGTCTACAATGGGGACTTGCAGAATTGGGGGATCAACATTTCAGCAGGATTCGTTAGCATATATTCTGCACTCTGAGACTGTGCACAAATTGCTTTTAATATGAAGGATTAATTTTGGCTTTTTGGTAAATCCCATCTAACTCTGTGACAAGCGTGAAGTACTTTGGTGCCACCTTTGAGATACGAGACACATCCTCAGATTACTGCTTTAAGGTCAATGACACGTTTTTGTTCCATATTTTTGGTTTCTTTTGCATACTCCGATCTACGGTGCAGTGAGTGCGTAGATTCAGAACCAAGATAGTCTTTAATTATCGGTTTAAACTGGATTTTTGATGTTTTGCAATGACTTACAATTGTCAAAGCTCCAATTATAAAATAATACCAGCAGTCTATTAATTTTTAGATTGCAGGTTGTTCACTGTGTACATTTACAATACCGTGGACACAAATGTAAAGTGCTTATTTAGGCTGCACCCTCTGGCTGGCAGGACCTGTGGTCTTTAGTCATGTGACCCTGATGACATCATCACTGGTCCATCTGCACATCTATTTTGCTTCCTGCCAATGATTGGCCAGTGTTCTACAGGATGCAGAAGTACACGCCCCCAGCATAAACTATTTACTTACACTCACTTGTGCTTAATGAAAGCTGACTTATTAGGTGCCAAATATCTGAATGCTGATATCTCGACAATAGAGACGAGATATTAAAGAAAAAAGAAACAAAACATTTTATTCCACTCTGCAGCCACCATTACATCGTATGTCCCATTCAATATGAAAAATTTGGTGACTGTCCCTCTTTTAATCCATCTCTGGCAGAGGTCAAGTGCTTGGTTATTAAGTAGCATTGTCCACAGTTGACTTCAGTTGGTCAGGAGATCTTGTCTACTTCACTTAGCTGAGCTCCAACCAGATGTCTGTCATGACTTCCATGCTCAGTCCAACTAACTAGGTGTTGTTGTTCACCCCACCCCCTCTTAGCATGCACATTACTACCTCTTCACAACTGTTCTCAGTCCTGTTCACACCTGGCCACTGCAATCAAGGTAATGCAGATGGCATTTACTTCTCGGCTTTTAAGGATTTATGGAATATGCCAAACTGCATTTACTTGTCTGTTATATCGCTACTGTTAACCATTGCCATGCTGAAAGATACCAGACTGAATTCTTGTGATTAACTACTTCCCTGCGAGAAGATACCAGTTTTCTTTACAATTGCTCTTCCCATGTATACTCGCACATCTGGCTCGGCTTCACTTGTGCTACCTGCTTCACTTGTTTGTCGTCCTAGTTCTCACTGATCCAGGTGTGATCTGTCAAAGCCCAATCCACTGTACCATTGCCTCTGATCAGTGCTGCTCACTCAGACCGACGGCTTAGAGAATCTTTCTCTCCAGCTGACCCCTTTAAGGCTGGAAACACATCTATGCGAGTAAAATCAGTCCGACTGGGCTGAAAAAAACTCGGCTGATTTTAGTTCACGTTAGGTGCGAGTGCAACGCAAGTGCGATGCTATTTCTGAATAAATTAATGATTTTACTAGCGTGTGTAATGCGTGTGTAATGCGTATTTTTTACTATGTCATCTGCCATTCAGCGCTGCTACATGGCCGCTGACAGCAGACACAGACAGCCATGTAGCAGAGCTGAATGGCAGATGACAGCAGACACAGACAGCCGCACAATCAGAATGAACTCGGGTGAACTTCACCCGACTTCATTGTCATGCTGCGGCTCTGTCTGTGCCGCGTCCTGATTAGCGGTCACCAGTGAAGGGTTCACCGGTGACCGCTAATCCCCCGAGTGACTGAAGTTAGCAGCCCTCTCTCATACACACCGATCCCTGGCGCCGCGCTGCACGGCATTCACACTGCTCCGGCGGCTTTTACTATTTTGAAAAAGCCGGCCGCTAATTAAACAATCTCGTATTCCCTGCTTTCCCCGCCCACAGGCGCCTATGATTGGTTGCAGTGAGACACGCCCCCACGCTGAGTGACAGGTGTCACACTGCACCCAATCACAGCAGCCGGTGGGCGGGTCTATACTGTGCAGTGAAATAAATAATTAAATAATTTAAAAAAATGGCGTGCGGTCCCCCCCAATTTTAATACCAGCCAGATAAAGCCATACGGCTGAAGGCTGGTATTCTCAGGATGGGGAGCTCCACGTTATGGGGAGCCCCCCAGCCTAACAATATCAGTCAGCAGCCGCCCAGAATTGCCGCATACATTATATGCGACAGTTCTGGGACTGTACCCGGCTCTTCCCGATTTGCCCTGGTGCGTTGGCAAATCGGGGTAATGAGTTAATGGCAGCCCATAGCTGCCACTAAATCCTAGATTAATCATGTCAGGCGTCTATGAGACACCTTCCATGATTAATCTGTAAGTGACAGTAAATAGACACACACACCCGAAAAAATCCTTTATTAGAAATAAAAAACACAAACACATTCCCTCATTACCAATTTAATAAGCCCCAAAAAGCCCTCCATATCCGGCGTACTCCACGGACCTCCAGCGTCGCTTCCAGCATGAAGGTGACAGGAGCTGCAGAAGACACCGCCGCTCCGGTCACCTCCAAGCAGCAACTGAGGTGAGTAGCGCGATCGGCTGAGCTGTCACTATTGGAGGATCCAGCGGTGGCCGCGATTAACCTCAGTGACAGCTCAGCTGATCGCGCTACTCACCTCAGTTGCTGCTTGGAGGTGACCGGAGCGGCGGTGTCTTCTGCAGCTCCTGTCACCTTCATGCTGGAAGCGACGCTGGAGGTCCGTGGAGTACGCCGGATATGGAGGGCTTTTTGGGGCTTATTAAATTGGTAATGAGGGAATGTGTTTGTGTTTTTTATTTCTAATAAAGGATTTTTTCGGGTGTGTGTGTTTATTTACTGTAACTTACAGATTAATCATGGAGGGTGTCTCATAGACGCCTGACATGATTAATCTAGGATTTAGTGGCAGCTATGGGCTGCCATTAACTCCTTATTACCCTGATTTGCCAACACACCAGGGCAAATCGGGAAGAGCCGGGTACAGTCCCAGAACTGTCGCATATAATGTATGCGGCAATTCTGGGCGGCTGCTGACTGATATTGTTAGGCTGGGGGGCTCCCCATAACGTGGAGCTCCCCATCCTGAGAATACCAGCCTTCAGCCGTATGGCTTTATCTGGCTGGTATTAAAATTGGGGGGGACCGCACGCCATTTTTTTTAATTATTTATTTATTTATTTCACTGCACAGTATAGACCCGCCCACCGGCTGCTGTGATTGGGTGCAGTGAGACACCTGTCACTCAGCGTGGGGGCGTGTCTCACTGCAACCAATCATAGGCGCCTGTGGGCGGGGAAAGCAGGGAATACGAGATTGTTTAATGAGCGGCCGGCTTTTTCAAAATAGTAAAAGCCGCCGCAGCAGTGAGAAAGCCGTGCAGCGCCGGGGATCGGGGATCGGTGAGTATGAGAGAGGAGGGGAAAATGATTGACAGAGTGTGAGAGAGGGACAGAGATAGTGACGGACCGACAGAGAGAGAATAGAGACTGAGAGGGAGAGACCGACTGACAGAGAATAGTGATTGACAGACATTGGGAGACATCGCTCGTTTCCAGTGTTTTAGGAAACATGCGAGAAATGTATTTAGAAAATCGGATGTCACTAGGATGGTGTGAGTGCCGTCCCGTGACATCCGATTTTTTACACGCTCCCATAGACTTGCATTGGAGAAACTCGCAGTAGAAACTCACAAAAAAGCAGCATGCTGCGATTTTTTTCTCAGTCCGATTTGGACTAAGAAAAAAAATCGCAAATGCGAGCTGAATCATTCACTAACATGTGTCCGATTCCAATGCGAGATTTTCTCGCATTGCTCTACTGAAGCTAATAGTGAAGAAAATAGTGATTTTGATGCTAGTTCTACCATATAGAAGTTTTATTACAACCAAAGAAGCATGACAGAATGGAATGGGGACAAACTAATGAAAGATTTTACATATACCTATAGGAACATGCCTAGGTTATCTGAGTCCAACACCATCTGACCCGGATTGTCTCACAAAAGTCATAAAGTCTCCCAACTTGGTTGCAGAATATTCTGATTACTTCCTACGTTTATGATTAGGAGTGACTCAAGGAGGCCAAAGTGTTAATTAATATTAGTACCTCTAGGAGAGGAAGACTGAACTGTTTTTGATAAGAGGTGTTGCTGATTTTATGCCAAGTTACCTACAGTACATATCAGTGGTGTTGGCCAAGTGTGACTACCCTAATAAACACTAGTTTTTGCTTAGAAAAAAAAAAAGTAAGTCTGATATCCGGTCAAAAGTAGCCTGTTTTTATTTTGTTCTCGCTGCTCCCCTGAGCAGTCTGTTTTTTTATTAAAATAAAAAAAAAATAAATAAATCTGCCTTACAGTGTAAAGATATGGGCCTTTTTATTCCATGCTAATTTCTATGGTCTTTACAAGATAATAATGCAGAACACTCTCAGGTCACACCCCTGAGGAACCCGTGAGCCACACCCCCTTGAAAAGACCCTAAAAAGTATCCCTAACTAAAAAAAACAAATCTATGGAACCGTATGGTGAATTTAAAATAAAAACAAAAAAAAACAATTGAAAACTCCGGGGATCAACAGGAATAAAATAAGAGCAAAAATTGGCCACATTTGACCTGGTGACAGGGTTGTCTTTAAAGAAGCAAATCTGACAGGTCGTAATGTAGATTTGGACAAATCTGTAGATCAGAAATTCCAACACAATATTGCAGCAATTTAATTTTATTTTCCAAAATATCACAAGGTGCCTCTTCTTCGATTATGGTGATGGCAGGCAGACTACGGATGAAACACGGTGTCAGCACAGGGCTCTGCTGATCTTACAACCACAGGAAATGTACAATAGTGATGATGGAGAAAAAACCCAAAAACTTGAGGGCCGCTGTCCCACGGTAGCTAATTGTGACCACTGTGACTGTGGTCTGCAGCAGGGGCTTTGGACACCATCCAGTTGGACTGCCAGATCTGACACTCATTTCCCAATTGTTCCTTTATCGTTTGGCACATAGATGTCTTGTGCTTTACACATGCCAGGAAAACGCTCACGTGTGCCAATTTGTCTGCCACCGTTAAGGCACACGGTGTGAAAATCAGAGCAAGTGGGATGCGATAAAACAGGGCATTCCACTCGGACCAATATTAGCCTGTGTGCCAGCACCCATGAGGGATTATTTTCTCAGCCCTAATCGGACCGAGAAAATAGTCGCAGCATGCTGCGAGTGTAATGCGATCCTTGTTTCTCTCGCACCCATTTAAGTCTAGGGGGCGAGAGAAATCTCGCACTGCACTCACAGTACACCGGTGTACCGCGCGTGCAGGGCAAGAATGACAATAGCCGGCTATGGAGGAGAGAGCGAGATAAATCCCTCCCCTCCTCAGTGCCGGCCTGTCCCTCCTCAGTGCCAGCCCGCCACCCGCAGCTGTGGTCCGATCGCACGATTGGACCTCAGTCGCAGGGACACTCGCATGACACTCGGCTCCCGCTGTGCTGCCAGCGCGAGCCGACTGTCATGCGAGGATCGCAGTAGTGCCCCGTGTGACCCCGGCGTTAAGGCCCCGTTACATGCAGCGATGTATCTAACGATATATCGCCAGGGTCACGGATTCCGTGACGCACATCCGGCATCGATAGCGACGTTGTTGCGTGTGACACCAACGAACGAGTGTTAACAATGGAAAATACTCACCCTATCGTCCATCGTTGAGACGTCGTTCATTTTCAAAATATCGTTGATTGTTGAGGTCGCAAGTTGTTCGTCGTTCCCGAGGCACCACACATCACTATGTGTGACACCTCGGGACCGATGAACTACAGCTTATCTGCGTCCACTGGCAATGCGGAAGGAAGGAGGTGGGCGGGATGTTATGTCCCGCTCATCTCCGCCCCTCTGCTTCTATTGGCCGGCCGCTGAGTGACGTCGCTGTGACGCCGAACGTCCCTTCTCCTTCAGGAAGAGGATGTTCGCTGCCCACAGCGAGGTCATTTGGAAGGTAAGTACGTGTGACGGGGGTTATCGACTTTGTGCGACATGGGCAACAAATTATCCGAAATGCACAAACTATGGGGGGCGGGTGCGATCGCACGATAAATGTATGCGTTTAACGCCGCCTTTAGACTTGCAATTTAGGACTTTTCTACGGAAAATATCGTATACCAAAAAATCCACACTTTCAAGTCTAGTGATAAATGATTCTATGCAAAAAACAAACAAACAACATAAGTTTGGAAATTTGACATCCAATAGGAATGCAATTGACCATGGTGACCTTTTATCTCTCTAGTTGTCACACAGAGTTTTGCACAAAATGCACCAACTGTCATGGCAGTGTTGGGCTCTGTTCACATTGCAAAGTGTGAGACTTTGATGATTTCTTTGGTGTTTCTGATCAACTCAGACAGACCCGGGTGTCGACCTGCTGCCTGCTCTTTCATAGACAGACTAGCAAGAATTAACCTCTGCTAGCCTGCTTTTAGGCTTCTTGAATCACATGTTGTAAGGAAGCCAATCAATCACTTCTGCTCCTCTCATTTTTAGGCTGGAGGAAATCTTCTACCCATGCCAACTATAGTTTCTGCTGTGTTGGTCAGTGAGTTGTGGTGCCCCAGACTTGCTGGAGAAAGAGTTGCTTTATGCTGCTGTTGTTGTGGAGTTACTCATTATCTTGTTGCTTTGCTTCCTTCCTGATCGTGTGTTCCTCCTAATCTCTTATACCTCTGTGTCTGCGTGCTGTGTCACAGAGTTTTCGTTTCCCCTGTTTGTCTATTTCTGTGGGATAAATCACACTCCTGTCTCGGCATCCCCTGGGGGTTGGGGGTATAAAATCATGGTTGGTCAGGAGCAGGGTCAGGAAGGAGGCTCAGACATACCCACCATTAAGGGTATTTCTGAGAATAGGGATAGTACAGGGACCCCTAGCCCTGGTTTCCCGCTATCCGCATAGGCTCTCGTGACATTAGCATTGTACCATTGCCATACAAATGGCTATTATGCAAGATACGATATGTTAGTCTTATGTATATTCTCGCTTGTTATATATGTAATCGTTTGGAAACTTGAAAATAAAAAAAAAATGTGCATATGTGGGAAAATACAGTTATTTGCTTTTATCTATGAGAATTCGAATGACAAATGGCCCTGTGGGACCTACGCTGGAAAGAAACAGTGTCCCTTATCCAATGTAATGAATAGGCCGAGCTGATAAAGCACCTGTTTACACGGGCGGGTCAACGGTGTCTCAACCAAAGCATGAGAGTGCAACCGCCACACAAAGGAAAGACTTTTGCTCCCATCAAAGGGGTGGTGATATTTGAGTATGTTTCGAGATCAGCGTTGAGATATATCCAAGAATTTCCACCTATTACTTGTCCGGCTTTTGGCCTGGCACGATCAACACTCGAAGTGTGAAAAGGCCGTGAGTCCCCTCCTTTCACTGTCCCATAAATTACCATGAACTGTTAGATCACACTGCGGTTTGTTGTCCTAGGCTAAACATTTTCAGAACCATTTGTCTTGTAAATTCCCTCCGCTGAATACATGCAAAGCCTAGGCGTGTCTCATTGTGTCATTTCACGTTTATTTAACCAGTGCAGCCTTTATTTTACCTGTGAAGTCTTGGAGCAATTGTCAAAAAAAGGTGCCAGGTCAAACATCTGCAGACTTTGGAGCGGAGAAGTTTGTGGAAGTCGGGAAAGACGGTTAGCATAGGGAGGCGACTGCCTTCATTGGTCATAGATATCCTACAGCTGGGTCATATCGTGTCTGGATAGCAAGTCTGGTGTGTTCTCAGGATGTCAAAAATGTCAAGGACTAGGGATATTAGCCAAACCGAAACCCATCTATGGACAGCTGTTTCGAGGATCTTGCCCTCATCAGTAAAGGGTGGGGGACTGCTTGGCTAGATGAGTGAGAAGGAAATGCTTTTTCTGCTTCTCTGGTGGTGTGTAGAGCTTCTCATTGAAATAGTTGTCCGGTGAACGCAAGTTATCATTAGTTATGGGCGAACACTAAAATGCTCGTTCCTCGTTTCGAGCTGGTCAGATGCTTGGACACGCTTGACGCGAGTAACGAGAATTATGGAAAGTCAATGATTGACTTGTTCGGGTGTCTACTCACATATAGCCGGCCATAACCGGAGCATTTCCAATGCGAGGGAAGGTCTGAGGTTTTTTTGGTCACTCTACATTCGAGAATGTTTCATCCCCCGGGAGAGCCACTCAGAAGCTGCGACTAGCTGTCCCTGGGGTGCCTGCACACATCATGTAGTGAAGCAAGCCTGTGCAGTGTGGTCGTTGTTTCATGGACGAAATATCCAAGCACCTGCGTTACTCGGCCGACCTCCGCAAGTACCTGAGCAAGCTAATGCTCGATTGACTAATCAGCAGTGCCGAGCATGCTCGTTCATCGCTGGCGGCACGGTGGCTTAGTTGGTAGCACTCCAGTCTTGCAGCGCTGGGGTCCGGGGACTTAAATCCCACCTAGGGCAACATCTGCAAGAAGTTTGTATGTTCTCCCCGTGTTTGTGTGGGTTTCCCTGGGATCTCTGCTTTCCTCCCACACTCCAAACACATACTGATAGGGAATTTAGATTGTGAGCCCCAAGAGGGACAGTGTTGTCAATGTATGTAAAGTGCTGTGGAATCCATAGCGCTATATAAGTGAATAAGTATTATATTATAGTTATCTATACTAGCTTAATGATCGGTGAGGGTCTGACCTGCTCTGATCAGCAAAGAGGGGAACTTTTATCTTTCTTAGAACAGAGCAGCAATGCGCATGCTCAACCGTTACTTCCTTCATTTCGTATGGAACCACCCAGTGCTACATTCTGCTTTTTCCAGCACCAAGGACAATATCTTCAAGGAGTTTGTATGTTCTCTCCGTATTGATGTGGGCTTCCCTTAGGTTCTCCGGTTTCCTTCCACACTCCATAGACACAATGATAAGGAATGTAGATTGTGAGCCCCAATGGGGACAGTGGTGGTTATACCTGTAAGCACCATGAAATATGAGGATGCAATATAAGCAACTCATGATAATAATATAATTAATAATAAGTGTTGCGCATGGAATGGAGTAGGTTTTCTGGCATAAGAAACGTCGGCACTATTCATGAATTTGACAGGTGCTCGTTGCCAATCACCATCTTGCCTGGCTCCTTCCAAACTATGCCCATTTTGTCAGCTGCTTCAGATTGGCGAAAAATCCCTTTGGGCCAGATTTGTGGCAGAAAACGCCTTGAAACATTGTAAAGTTTTTGCGCAACTTGTAGTTGCTCAAAAACGTTGCGACTTTTGGAATTATTATGCCAGTCCCGACCAGCTCTCATGAAGTGGGCAGTAATGGGACTTATCCAAGCCCATCCAGCAAATTTATCAAAATTCATGCAGCCCCTGACTGGAGTTAGGGCACACGTCAGTTGTAAGATGCCCCTTATTCATATAGATACTGCAAACAAAGACGGTCAATGCAAAAGCGCCATTTTTTTTATGTGTGCATTCACTTTTCTTTTTAACACAAAATGTGAACAAATGATTATATTTGAGTGTGAATTTGGCAGTACACTCTCTAAAGTACTGAGAAAGACATTTATTCCATTAACCTTAGGCTACATTCACATGACCGTCCCGTTTTTGCGGTCTGCAAAAAACTGACCTGTTTTTCCACAGATGCATGCATGTGACATCCGTGTGACATCCATATCCGTTCTGTATATAGTCCGTGTGTCATCTGTGTGCCTTCCGTTTTATTGCGGAATGCAAAAAAAAAAAACGGAAAGAGGTTTACATACCGTCAAAAGATAGAAACACAGATAGATGGATAGATGGGTGGATAGATAGCTGGGTGGATAGATAGAGAAATAGATAGACATATAGATAGATGAGAAAGACATATATAATGTCCCACTCTCCTGCATTTTGTAATCTTGTACCCTTTAGTGCCTTTCATATTGCACTAAAGGGTGTTTAGCCTTGTACTTAGCCAAAAAAATAAATAAATAAAAAAAAACTACATGGGGTCCCCCCTATTTTTTGTAGCCAGCTAAGGTGAAGCAGACAGCGGTAGCCTGCAAACCGCAGCTGGCAGCTTATACTTGGCTGGTAATCCAACACAGAGCGCATTCCACGCCGTTATTTTAAATTAAATAAATAATTTAAAACAAAAAACATGTGGTTCCCCCTCAAATTGGATCATCAGCCAAGGTAAAGCTGACCGCTGTCGTCTGGTATTCTCAGACTAGGGAGGTCCACAGTTATTGGACCCTCCCCAGCCTAAAAATAGCAGGCTGCAGTCGCTCCAGAAGTGGCGCATCCAGTAGATGCGCCAATCCTGGTGCTTTTCCCCAGCTCATCCCGTTGCCCTGGTGTGGTGGCAAACGGGTAATATATGGGATTGATACCAACTGTGTAATGTCACCTGACATCAAGCCCTGGGGTTAATGATGTCACGGTGTTTATCAGATACCCGACATCGCTAACCCAGTTAGTAATAAAAATTTGTTGTCTATTTTTTTTTTCTTTATTTGAAAAAACACTCCCCACCACATTCCCTCTTTCACCAATTTATTAAAAAGAAAAAAACAAATCCGGGTCCGGCGTAATCCAATAAGGGGGTCCCATGACGATCCATAGTCACTGTCACTGTCTCAGTCAATGAAGAACAGAATATTCCCATTTGGCTGGGAGAGCCGTGCAGTGACCTGAGAACATCATTAGGTCAGATCACTGCAGGGGATGACGAGCCCAGATGTCATGAGGTTAGCGAGGTACAGTACCTGCAGTGCTTAACTCTGCTGAACTCGTGATGTCTGCACTCGTTACTGAGTTCCATGACCACTGCGATCTCACCGCAAGTCTCACAACTGACCCAAGACTGTGACTAGCAGTGACGTCACAGGCTCCCGCAAGACTTGAGGTGATATCGCTGCGGGCATGGAGCTCAGTGACTAGCGCTGACGTCAGGAGTACAGCGGAGATCATCACAGCAGGTAATAAACTTAGCAAAATCACCTGACGGCAGTGCATGTCATCCCCGCAGATGCTGATACACTACTGTGCGAGCAGCTGCAGGGCTGGCTCGGGAGTGGGACACAGATTGACGGAAGTGCTTCCGGGGATTTTGCGGACCCATTGACTTGTATTTAATCACAGTCCGCAATTGTGGAACAGAATAGGACATGTTGTGAGTTCTCCTTCAATGGAAGTCTTTACAAAGAGGTTGGACGGACATCTGTCTGGGATGATTTAGTGAATCCTGCTTTGAGTAGGGGGTTGGACTAGATGACCCAGGAGGTCCATTCCAACTCTACCATTCTATGATTCTATGTTCCATAATAACGTAACGGACATACGGACTGCAATGTGTTTTTGTAGGAACTATTGTTGAGCGGACCCGGATCCGCAAAATCCGTATCCGCACGGTTCGAGAGCCCGATCCGAGTCTCTCTCTCTCTCTATCTCTTTCTGTCTCTCTCTCTCTCTCTCATCGGATCCGGACTTCTGTGGCTAACCGATTCGCTCAACTCTAGTAGGAACTGATGGCACATGGAAGCACTTCCATATGCCATCCGATCCTACACAAAACACACTGAAAAGATGGTCCTGGCAGTAGGTCCACAAAAAAAAAAAAGAAACTGACCAGGACAAACGGACCAGCCGCCTGAATGAGCCCTTAACCGTCAATCCATATCCAGCTGAGTGTTTACTTTTCTGTGTCCTTTTGGTCATCAGATGTGTGACCACCCAGAGTGACTCGCATAGTTGAGACGCTCAGATGTTTCTAATAAACGACCCTGTACTATACACCCCTGTAAAAACTGACCCTCCAGGTCATGAAATGACACTGGGAGTGCAGAAAGCCTCCTTACATATAATGTCTTTGGTGATAAATCCAAGGAAATGTGAAAAATACCTATGAACAAGATGTCCTGAGTGCAACCGGACTGTCAAATGTAGTGCTGCAAATGAGTCCTGGGGTCTATTCAAGTGCCTAGGAGACATAAAAACTATTGACTCAAGTGAACACGTAATACAAAGGTGCTAGGAAATACAAAAAAAATAGGCTTCGAGACCCTGCAAATGTCACACAAAGGTTTGCACAACTGTCATGGAGGCATTGAACTCTGTTCAGATTGCAGATTCTGACACTTTGGAAAAAAGCAGCAAAAAGTAACGTACAGTCATATGAAAAAGTTTGGGCACCCCTATTAATGTTAACCTTTTTTCTTTATAACAATTTGGGTTTTTGCAGCAGCTATTTCAGTTTCATATATCTAATAACTGATGGACTGAGTAATATTTCTGGATTGAAATGAGGTTTATTGTACTAACAGAAAATATGCAATCCGCATTTAAACAAAATTTGACCGGTGCAAAAGTATGGGCACCTCAACATAAAAGTGACATTAATATTTTGTAGATCCTCCTTTTGCAAAAATAACAGCCTCTAGTCGCTTCCTGTAGCTGTTAATGAGTTCCTGGATCCTGAATGAAGGTAGATTTGACCATTCCTGTTTACAAAACAATTCCAGTTCAGTTAAGTTTGATGGTCGCCGAGCATGGACAGCCGCTTCAAATCATCCCACAGATTTTCAATGATATTCAGGTCTGGGGACTGGGATGGCCATTCCAGAACATTATAATTGTTCCTCTGCATGAATGCCTGAGTAGATTTGGAGCGGTGTTTTGGATCATTGTCTTGCTGAAATATCCATCCCCTGCGTAACTTCAACTTCGTCACTGATTCTTGCACATTATTGTCAAGAATCTGCTGATACTGAGTTGAATCCATGCGACCCTCAACTTTAACAAGATTCCCGGTGCCGGCATTGGCCACACAGCCCCAAAGCATGATGGAACCTCCACCAAATTTTACTGTGGGTAGCAAGTGCTTTTCTTGGAATGCCGTGTTTTTTTGCCTCCATGCATAACGCCTTTTTGTATGACCAAACAACTCAATCTTTGTTTCCTCAGTCCACAGGACCTTCTTCCAAAATGTAACTGGCTTGTCCAAATGTGCTTATGCATACCTCAGGCGACTCTGTTTGTAGCGTGCTTGCAGAAACGGCTTCTTTCGCATCACTCTCCCATACAGCTTCTCCTTGTGCAATGTGCGCTGTATTGTTGACCGATGCACATTGACATTATCTGCAGCAATATGATGCTGCAGGTCTTTGGAGGTGGTCTGTGGATTGTCCTTGACTGTTCTCACCATTCTTCTTCTCTGCCTTTCTGATATTTTTCTTGGCCTGCCACTTCTGGGCTTAACAAGAACTGTACCTGTGTTCTTCCATTTCCTTACTATGTTCCTCACAGTGGAAACTGACAGTTTAAATCTCTGAGACAACTTTTTGTATCCTTCCCCTGAACAACTATGTTGAATAATCTTTTGTTTTCAGATCATTTGAGAGTTGTTTTGAGGAGCCCATGATGCCACTCTTCATAGGAGATTCAAATAGGAGAACAACTTGCAAGTGGCCACCTTAAATACCTTTTCTCATGATTGGATACACCTGCCTATGAAGTTCAAAGCTCAATGAGGTTACAAAACCAATTTAGTGCTTTAGTAAGTCAGTAAAAAGTAGTTAGGAGTGTTCAAATCAAGAAATTGATAAGGGTGCCCATACTTTTGCACCGGTCAAATTTTGTCTAAATGCGGATTGCACATTTTCTGTTAGTACAATAAACGTCATTTCAATCCAGAAATATTACTCAGTCCATCAGTTATTAGATATATGAAACTGAAATAGCTGTTGCAAAAACCAAATTGTTATAAAGAAAAAAGGTTAACATTAATAGGGGTGCCCAAACTTTTTCATATGACTGTATACACATAGTCTAACAGGACCTCCCTCTTGTTCCCCCTATGGAAAACAGTATCCTCAAAGTAACAGCTCGCTCACATTTGCGTATAAATCGGACGAGTGTTGCTTGATGTTTTGTCCGATATTTTGCTCCAATGCTATACTATGGGCCAGTGCCGACCAGCGCTTTTTTTCTCATATCCTGATTCAGCATGAGAAAAAGAAAAATCGCTGGATGCAGTACATATTGGACGCTGTGTACCCATACAAGTCTATGGGTGCGTGGAAATCATCAGACTGCACTCAGATGTCATCCAAATGCAGTCTGATATGCGCCAGGACAGGCAATGGTGAAACGAATCTCCGCACCTGTGATCCGATTCTTGCATGTGAGAGAATGGGAGCACAGGAGCTGACGCTCGGCTCTCGCTCGCTGCAGAGTGTGAGCTGAGTGTGTTTTGCAGAATGCATCCAATTGTCTCACGTGAGAGAACCTCGGCCAATGTAAGGAGCAAAAGCTAAAATATATTAGAAGTGTAATATTGTCTCCTAGCTGGCCCCTACAGTAGTTATGCCCCCCAAATGCCACTATAAACTAATAATGTATGTCCCTGATCCTGGGCCCATATATTTAATAGTGTTCTCTATTCTGTAATAATGTTAAAAAAGTTGTCTGGTCTATAATCAAAACTCTGCAGTCTCTCCGTGTGCCGCTCTCTGTGACTGCAGACTTGTGAATCCTCCCAGCGCACACAGTGCGCACTGCGAGGGTTCATTGGTGTCAGGGCAGAGAATGGCGGTGACGTATGGAATAGGCAGACTCCCAACCAGAACCCAACTTGTGGATGCAGTATCACCCAATGCAAGTGTAGTCACCTGTAGACAAACATTAGTCCCCAAATAGCCCCTCTATATACAGCATGAGCCAACACCTAGCCTCCTATGTACAGTATGAGCCCCCACATAGCCCCTCTATACAGCATGAGTCCCCACATAGTCCCACAATTTGCACTATGAGCCCTCACAGTTCCCTATATACAGGATGAGCCCCCACATAGCCCCCTATATACAGTATGAGCCAGCACATAGCTCCTATATACAGTGTGATCCCTCACATAGCCTCCCTATGTACAGTGTGAGCCCTCACATAGCCTCCCTATATACAGTATAAACCCCCACATAGCCTCTTTATATACAGGATGAGCCCCCACATAGCCCCCTATATACAGTATATGCCAGCACATAGCCTCCCTATCTACAGTGTGAGCCCTTACATAGCCTCTTTATATACAGGATGAGCCCCCACATAGCCACTTATATACAGTATATGCCAGCACATAGCCTCCCTATATACAGTGTGAGCCCTCACATAGCCCTCTTATAAACAGTGAGCCCCAACATAGCTTTACTATTTACAGTATATGCCAGCACATAGCCTCCCTATCTACAGTGTGAGCCCTTACATAGCCTCTTTATATACAGGATGAGCCCCCACATAGCCCCCTATATACAGTATATGCCAGCACATAGCCCCCTATATACAGTGTGAGCCCTCACATAGCCTCCCTATATACAGTGTGAGCCCTCACATAGCCCTCTTATATACAGTGAGCCCCAACATAGCTTTACTATTTACAGTATATGCCAGCACATAGCCTCCCTATATACAGGATGAGCCCTCACATAGTTTCCCTATATACAGTGTGAGCACTCACAGAACCCTCTTATATACAGTGAGCCCCAACATAGCTTTACTATTTACAGTATGAGTCTCCACATAGCACACTATATACAGTATGAGCCCTCACATAGCCCACTGTAAACAGGATGAACCCCCACATTGCCCCAATATACAGAATGAGCCTACTATTTACAGTATGAACCCCCATATATACAGGATGAACTCCTTATGTACAGGATGAGCCCTGACATAGCCCCCAATATACAGAAAGGGCCCACACATACCCTCCCTCTATACAGCATGAGCCCTCTCATAGCCCCTATATACAGTATGAACCCACACATAGGAGGCTATGTAAAGTATGAGCCCCACATAGCCCCCTATAGACAGTATGAACCCACACATAGCCTCCCATGTAAATTATGAGCCCCACATAGCCCCCTATAGACAGTATGAACCCACACACAGCCTCCTATGTAAATTATGAGCCCCACATAGTCCCCTATATACAGTATGAACCCACACATAGCCTCCTATGTACAGTATGAGCCCCACATAGTCCCCTATAGACAGTATGAACCCACACATAGCCTCCTATGTAAATTATGAGCCCCACATAGTCCTCTATAGACAGTATGAACCCACACACAGCCTCCTATGTACAGTATGAGCCCCACATAGTCCCCTATAGACAGTATGAACCCACACACAGCCTCCTATGTACAGTATGAGCCCCACATAGTCCCCTATAGACAGTATGAACCCACACACAGCCTCCTATGTACAGTATGAGCCCCACATAGTCCCCTATAGACAGTATGAACCCACACACAGCCTCCTATGTAAATTATGAGCCCCACATAGTCCTCTATATACAGTATGAACCCACACATAGCCTCCTATGTACAGTATGAGCCCCACATAGTCCCCTATAGACAGTATGAACCCACACATAGCCTCCTATGTAAATTATGAGCCCCACATAGTCCTCTATAGACAGTATGAACCCACACACAGCCTCCTATGTACAGTATGAGCCCCACATAGTCCCCTATAGACAGTATGAACCCACACACAGCCTCCTATGTACAGTATGAGCCCCACATAGTCCCCTATAGACAGTATGAATCCACACATAGCCTCCTATGTACAGTATGAGCCCCACATAGTCCCCTATAGACAGTATGAACCCACATACAGCCTCCTATGTACAGTATGAGCCCCACATAGTCCCCTATAGACAGTATGAATCCACACATAGCCTCCTATGTACAGTATGAGCCCCACATAGTCCCCTATAGACAGTATGAACCCACACACAGCCTCCTATGTACAGTATGAGCCCCACATAGTCCCCTATAGACAGTATGAACCCACACACAGCCTCCTATGTACAGTATGAGCCCCACATAGTCCCCTATAGACAGTATGAACCCACACACAGCCTCCTATGTACAGTATGAGCCCCACATAGTCCCCTATAGACAGTATGAATCCACACATAGCCTCCTATGTACAGTATGAGCCCCACATAGTCCCCTATAGACAGTATGAACCCACACACAGCCTCCTATGTAAATTATGAGCCCCACATAGTCCTCTATAGACAGTATGAACCCACACACAGCCTCCTATGTACAGTATGAGCCCCACATAGTCCCCTATAGACAGTATGAACCCACACACAGCCTCCTATGTACAGTATGAGCCCCACATAGTCCCCTATAGACAGTATGAACCCACACACAGCCTCCTATGTACAGTATGAGCCCCACATAGTCCCCTATAGACAGTATTAGCCATCACATAACCTCCTATCAACCAGGACTCGTAGAAAAAAAACACTGGAAAATACAAACTACACATGCTCATCTTCTCGGTTCCTGAGTGGCATCCTCTTGCTGATTCATATCAGTTTGTAACATTTCTGCTGCTATATCAGAGGCTGGCGGATGACATCAGCACATGGCAATGACATCACTGCCATGGTCAGCGCTCTGACGTCTGCTGCCGGAATACAGGTCATGGCCATTTTAGCACTCAAGCTACAGTTACCAGTAGGCCCCCTCTACGTCCAGCTTGGGAGTCCACTGGAGCATCATCCATTGTCCCAGTGGGCCAAACCGCTGCTGCATACACTTGATATAGGGCAGAAATCTCTTGTGAATGGAGAACTTTCATCCCAGTAATTGATATTATACAGTTTTACAGGAGATTGGGCAAGTGTCATCAACTGGCAGCCGACAATGGCAGTAGAGGAAGAAAAATAGTATGAAATTTTATATATTACGAAATGGAAAAAACAGCTCTGGAAAACTTTTTTTTTTTTTAATTCGGATTAAATTATTATGTAAAAACAGTTTTAATTTGAGAGATTGATTTACCCATGTGATCAGAACTTATGGCACTAGGAATGATGCCACTTACACGCGAACGCGCTTATTTATCATGTTCTTTCTCATTTCATACAAACTAATGCAAGTCCAGGTATTGGAGATGTCATCTGTTTTTCAGCCACTAGAGGGGGCAGTGTCTTACTTTTGGTAACAATACAGTATTTTTGTTTATTTTTATAGGATGTTTTCTCCTGTTGAGAAAAAAAACCTATAATAAAAAAAGTAATAAAAGGCTTTGAAATTCAAGCATAAATCTCATTTGTTTATCCACGAATTCCATTGAAGAAAATAATTCCTTTTATCACATTCTTAATTTGTTGAGTCAGCCATAAATAATAATAATAATAATAATAATAATATTTATATAGCGCAATTAATTCCACAGCATTTTACAAATATTGGC